>NC_057798.1:488604129-488641610 GCF_018294505.1 Triticum aestivum
TGGCCGGGGCCACGTGGCGGGCCGCGAGAGGTCGGGCGGCGGAGGCGGATGCGTCCGGCGTCGCCCGGACATGTCCGGTGGCGCGAGGGGAGCGGTGGCTAGGGTTTCGCCCGTGATTTGGAGGGGGAGATGCATATTTATAGGTAGGAGGAGTTTGGAGACTCCAAATGGAGTGCGGTTTTCGCCCACACGATCATGATCCGACGACGGAGAGCATGGAAGTGACTTAGATGGGTTATTGGTCTGTTTTGGAGGGGTGTTGGGCTACAACCCAAAAGAGTCCTTTGCGGTTGTCCGGTTAACCGTTGGAGTATCAAACGACCTCCAAATGGCAAGAAACTTGATAGGCAGTCTACCGGTGCTATACCAAGGCCAATTGGCAAGCCTCGGTCCATTCTGAGAACGTTTAACACCCGCACACAAAAAGATACAAGAGGGGTGTGCCAGTGCATGTGGGAGTGTCGGATTGCAAAACGGACAACGGGGAAAATGCTCGGATGCATGAGACGAACACGTATGCAAATGAGATGCACATGATGACATGATATGAGATGCATGACATGAATAAAATGCACAACAAAAGACAAAAACCCAACCACGGAGGGAATATCATAACACATAGCCAAAAATGGCTAGAGTTGGAGTTACAAATATGGAAAGTTACATCCGGGGTGTTACAGGTACACAACTAATACGTGCACGCGGCATGTTATGCATGCACGGGCCATGCTGTTGCAAATAAGCGTGGATTGGATTGGACTGGGGGGCCTCTTTTCCAAAAGTCCAAGCAACCCATCATGCAGGCATATGCCGTCCAGGCATGCGTGCTCAACCCATCACACTTGACATCCATCCATCAACTGGCTGGCCCATTGACTAGGTTCACCTGGGGTTCGGTTGGCACCCATCAAAAAAGCACTCTCCAAAAACAGACGAGCTGATCAGACTGCAATGGAACTGGCAAAGGGACCTTAAAAAAACTGGCAAAGGGGAGGAAGATGCCCGAACCAAGAAATGAGACAACCCAGAGCAGCTCTTGCAAGGGCAACTCCAACGGCCGATCTAAACACACACATAATTTGTCTTTTGGGTCGGCCGACCAGACACCAAAGTTCGACCGACCATAAATAATTACGCTCAACGCATTTTAAATTTTATTCAATTTACGAATTTAAAATATGTTCATCACCATTAAAAGGACGTTCATAGTTTAATTAAAATGATGTAATATGTAAAACCTAAATCTAGTGGCTGTGACCGCCACCATTGCCGTTATCCTCGTCGGTGAGCTCGATGAAGACCGAAGCCGGCCAAGGTACTACCGTCCATGTGTGCAGCGCCTCTTGCTGCTTCGGTGGTTGCTGCTCCGCGCCACCCGCTCGGGTGTGCACGACACCCACTCTGATGCGCATGGGCCGTGGTGAAGGAAATACGCCCTAGAGGCAATAATAAAGTTGTTGTTTTATATTTCCTTATTCATGATAAAGGTTTATTATTCATGCTAGAATTGTATTCATCGAAAACTTAAATACATGTGTGAATACATAAATAAATACTCGTGTCCCCAGTGAGCATCTACTAGACTAGCTCATTGATCAAAGATGGTTAAGGTTTTCTAACCATGGACATGTGTTGTCATTTGATAATGGGATCACATCATTAGGAGAATGATGTGATGGACAAGACCCATCCATTAGCTTAACATAATGATTGTTCAGTTTATTGCTATTGCTTTTTTCATGTCAAATACATGTTCCTTCGACTATGAGATTATGCAACTCCTGGATACCGGAAGAATACCTTGTGTACTATCAAACGACACAACGTAACTGGGTGATTATAAAGATGCTCTATAGGTATCTCCGAAGGTGTTTGTTCAGTTGGCATAGATCAAGATTAGGATTTGTCACTCTGAGTATCGGAGAGGTATCTCTGGGCCCTCTCGATAATACACATCATAAGAAGCCTTGCAAGAAAAGTGACTAATGATTTAGTTGCAAGATGATGTATTACATAATGAGTAAAGAGACTTGCCGGTAATGAGATTGAACTAGGTATAGAGATACTGACGACTGAATCTCGGGCAAGTAACATACCGATGAACAAAGGGAATTACGTGTTGTCATAACGGTTCGACTGATAAAGATCTTTGTGGCATATGTAGGAGCCAATATGGGCATCCAGGTTCTGCTATTGGTTATTGACCGGAGAGGTATCTCGGTCATGTCTACATAGTTCTCGAACCCATAGGGTCCACATGCTTAACGTTCATTGACGATATGGTGTTATATGAGTTATATGTTTTGATGACCGAATATTGTTCGGAGTCCCGAATGAGATCACGGACATGACAAGGAGTCTCCAAATTGTCGATAGGTAAATATTGATATATAAGACGATGGTATTTGGACACCTGAAGTGTTTGGGACGTACCGGTAAGGAACCGGGTCAACGGAAGGGGTTCCGGGCACCCCCCAGCAAGTTATGGGCCCTATGGGCCAAATGAGGGGAGAGACCAGCCCACAAGGGGGCTGGTGCGCCCCCTCCCTTGTTTGGTATGCCCTAGGGAAGGAAAAGGGGGAGGGATAGCCCCTCCCGCCTTTCCCTCTCTTGGGAGAAAGGAAAAAGGGGGAGGGCATCATCTGCCTTTCCCCGCACTCCAAATAAGGAAAGGGGGAGGCGCGGTTTGGAAGGCACCCCAAGTAGGATTGCTCCTACTTGGGCGCCTCCTTTGGCTGCTCCTCCCTCCCTCCCACCTATATATATGTGGGAGAGGGCGTCTAGCACACAACAGACAATTGCCTAGCCGTGTGCGGCGCCCCCCTTAAAAGTGCAACTAATCCCCGGGTGGTTTTGGTAAGTCATAACAACATATAGCTCATTGAACTAATATCCATTCAAGATTAATGTTTCATAAAGTTTAATGATTGGTATGGCATGGACTAGAGATGTGGACCCCTCAAAATGCTAAGGATACATATTGGAAAAAGCTCAAGATTCCTCATTTTCATTTTAGTGATTCAAAATCACATTGAGTCCATAGGAAAAGCCAATACTATTAAAAGAGGATGAGGTGTTGCTTAATGGCTTGCTTGCTCAAAATGCTTAGTGATATGCTCCAAAAGCCCTCAACCACTTTCTCATTTCCACATATGTCCTAAACCTAAAGTCAAACTCGGCCCCACCGATTTGATCTATCCGGCACCACCGAGTTCACTTGACATAGCCATAACGAGAAACCCTAATCAGTTCGGTCTCACCGATAGGGATCTCGGTCTCACCGAGATGGGATTGCAAACTCTCTGTTTCCCTTCGTAACATTTCGGTCTCACCGAGATGAGCGATCGATCCCACCGAATTCGCAATGCAAACTCTCTATTTACTTTTCGTAACATTTCGGTCTCACCAAAATAAGCGATCAGTCCCACTGAGTTTGCCTGACAAGTCTCTGTTTGCTTATCACTGAAATCGGTCTCACCGAGTTCATGTGATCCGTCTCACTGAGATGAGGTTTTGCCGTAATCCTAGCGCATCGGTCTCACCGAGTTGATCTTGTCGGTCCCACAGAAAAGCCTAACGTTCACATTGTGAACCAGATCGGTCTGAATGAGTTTCACTATTCGGTCCCACCGAGTTTGGTAAATTGTGTGCAATAGTTAGATTTTGTGTGAAGGCTATATATACCCCTCCACCCCCTTCTCCATTAGTGCGAGAGCCATCAGAACGTTCCTACACTTCCACCACTTATTTTCTGAGAGAGAACCACCTACTCATGTGTTGAGACCAAGACATCCAATCCAACCACAAGAATATTGATCTCTAGCCTTCCCCAAGTTGCTTTCCACTCAAATCATCTTTCCACCATATCCAAATCTGTGAGAGAGAGTTGAGTGCTGGGGAGGCTATCATTTGAAGCACAAGAGCAAGGAGTTCATCATCAACACACCATCTATTACCTTTTGGAGAGTGGTGTCTCCTAGATTGATTAGGTGTCATTTGGTAGCCTCCGTTAAGATTGTGGAGTTGAACCAATGAGTTTGTAAGGGCAAGGAGATCGCCTACTTCATGAAGATCTACCCAAGTGAGGCAAGTCCTTCTTGGGCGATGGCCATTCTGGGATATACAAGGTTGCTTCTTCGTGGACCCTTCGTGGGTGGAGCCCTCCATGGACTCGTGCAACCGTTACCCTTCGTGGGTTGAAGTCTCCATCAACGTGGATGTACGATAGCACCACCTATCAGAACCACGCCAAAAAACTCCGTGTCTACATTGTGTTTTCTCCCTCCAAACTCCTCCCTTTTACCTTCATATGCAATGTTTTACATTCCTCTACTATACTCTTAGAATTGCATGTATAGGTTGATTGCTTGACTTGTGTTAAGTTGCTAAAATCTGCCAAGACTTAAAATTGGGAAAAGGCTAGATTTTTATTTGGTCAAGAAGTCTAATCACCCCCTCTAGACATACTTTTGATCCTACAAGTGGTATCAGAGCTTTGGTCTCCATTTGCCTTAATTTCCATAGCTTTGGTGATCATAGCCTTGGTTTCGCAACGTAGGAGAGTATGGCGTCTAGCAAGGGAATTTACCACCGTAGAGGTCCTTACTTTGATGGTACTAATTTTGCTAGTGAAGCATTAGATGAAAATGCATATTCTTGGACATAACCCCGCAGTTTGGGCTATTGTGTGTATTGGTTTGCAAGGTGAATTATTTGATGGGAGAGAACCAAATCGTGAAGCAACTACGGAAGAATTGAAGATGCTGCAATACAAAGCTCAATCTTGCGATATCCTCTTCAATGGATTGTGCCCCAAAGAATTCAACAAAATCAGGCGTCTTGAGAATGCGAAGGAAATTTGGGGTACTTTGATTGATATGCACAAAGGTACCGAGTCCGTCAAGGAATCCAAGTTGGATGTGCTTCAAAGTTTGCTTGACAAGTTCAAAATGAAGGATGGTGAAGGTGTCGCTGAAATATAGTCTAGGCTTGCTCTCATCACAAATGAGATTGTCGGCATAGGAAGTGAAGAGATGACTGACAGATTCATCATCAAGAAGATCCTAAGAGCCTTGGATGGAAAATATGATACCGTGTGCACATTTATCCAAATGATGCCCAATTACAAAGATCTCAAGCCAATGGAAGTCATTGGAAGAATTGTTGCTCATGAGATGTCACTCAAGGATAAGGAAGAGCTTCACAAAAGGTTTAGTGGTGCTTATAAAGCCTCATGTGATGCTCCTGCCACATCAAGTGAAAAACAAGTCATCAATGAAGAATTGAGCTTAATGGTGAAGAACTTCAACAAATTCTACAAGAGTAGAAGCAAAGAGAGAAGCTCCATGTCAAGATCCTACCATGACAAAAGATCTTCTAGTTGTGATCGAAATTGCTACAATTGTGGAAGACCCGGACACTATTCCAATGAGTGAATGGCTCCCTACAAAAGAAAAGAAGACTCACCTAAAAGGAGAAATAGAAGAGAAGAATCACCTCCAAGAGAGAGAAGGAGTAGAGACGATCGTTATGAACGAAGAACCTCTTGCAGAAGCAAGGATTCATAAAGGAAGGACAAATCATCAAGGAGCTACACAAAACGAAGACATCAAGCTCATGTTGGTGAATGGGTATCCGGTCCTGACTCCGAGCACCACTCCGAGAGAAGTTATCACTCTGACTCCGAATATACTAAAAATGAAGGTGTTACCAGTCTTGCACTTGTGTCAACCAACTCCCACGACATATTTGAATCACCAAATGAAGGAATTGGAAGATGCTTCATGGGTAAAGGCCCCAAGGTATCACAACCCGAGTATATTGATTTCAATAGTGATGAAGATGATTTGCTAGGTGATGATGAGATACTTGTTGACAATGCTAGTGATGAAAACTATGATGAAATTGCTATTAATCATGCTAATCAAGATGAAACAAATGACAATAATAAGAAGGAGATTGAGCGTCCAACTGAAGAACTAAACACTCTTAAGTTAGCTCATGAAACTACTTTAGAAGATCATTGCAAACTTTTAAAAACTCATGAGAAGCTACGCTTCAAAAAGCTCGACCTAGAGAAAGAGCATGGGTTCTTAAAGTCAATCAAGAGTAAGAAAGATTCTTCTTACATTGCCAAGCGTTTACTCTTGTATACTTACATGCCACAAATAAAATCTAGCAACAAGAGTAAGAAAATTCTTCTTCTAGTAGTAACAATAATCATGCCAAATCCAATATTGTTGCTTCTAGTAGTTCTCTTGATTCCATTAATGATTCTCTTAGCGAAGTTACACTTGAGCAAGAAAATAACTTATTCAAGGGAATTATAGAGAAAGGTGTTTACAAGAGCCTTGCTGGAAGTAAGCAATTTGAGGAAATAGTTCGCAAGCAAGGAAGGCACTGGAAGAATCAAGGTGTTGGTTTTGAACGAAAGTCCAATGCCAATGGAGCTGAGTGGGAAGAAAATCAATACCCCAAGATGAAGTTTGTTCCTCAACAAGAGAATTATGATCCTACTTCTTTCAAGGGAACACAAGCTCAAGATGATCTTCCACCACAAGACCACAAGCTAAAAGGCAAGGACAAGCTTCAAGAGGAGATTGATGCATTTGAAGAAGCTCCAAAGGCCTTGGTCAAGTGGGTTCCCAAGACTACTTTGAGTTCTACTTCAACAAGTACATCTACAACCCCAAGGATTCCCATCAAGATGATGTGGATCCCGAAGAAGAAGAACTGTAGAGTTCTTGAGGGTGACTCTGCCAACATACTTCACTCATATTCATATTGGCAAGGACAAGTGCAATCAACTTCCACATCCTGCACTAGTTCAAGGAGTCACAAACACTCTTGTTAGTAAGTCAAGGACAAGGTAACCCAATGATTTCATGGACATCATCACATGTGTACTTCACTCTATGTCTATTGATATCCCTGTTTGTTCCTTGAGGGGACTAACCCATGTAGGTATTGAAATTGCAACTCACTCCACTGGATTGCTCCAAATGATATACATCAACATTGAGCATCCACATCTTCAACATCTAGATGAAGTCATCATCGACAAAACCCAAGGTTAGTTCACCCCTCTAAAAGGGGATATCACATCTAGGGGGAGCTTTACTCTAAGATTTGAGCTAAAGGAACTCTAATGGTGTGAACACAACAATGCTTTATGTAAAAGTGGTAACCCCACTTGTGCTTAAACGATGAGTATGACATATGATCAAATGTTCTCATTTTACTCCTAAGTCAATATACTCATATATAGATGACATAGTCATCGCCAATTGCTTGATAGATGCTAGAGTGTTTGTGCATGCTTTGCCACATATTTCATGTGCTATCTTATTGTGTGAGCATGTTGGTTGCATAGTTTTCTTCATTCGAGGACATCCATTTGTTGCTTTGATTGTTTGGATTTTTCTTTTTGCCAAATGGATGGACAAGAATGCCTAAGTACTCCCTCTAGCTATCTATGCATTTCTCGTCTCAAACTCTATTCATGCTACATCACAAAGTTTGATCAAGTCATATTCGAACCCTCTGGGTGAGGAGCACTCGGAGCCATCGATTCATCATAGACTTAAACTTACAAAACCTCTTAACGCATTTCGGTGTGACCGATTCATCCCATTCGGTCATACCGAGTTCATTGAGTCGATCTATGTTTCAATCTCGGTGCAACCGATTTGAACATTTCGGTCTCACCGAGTTACAGTAATCTCTTGCGATTCTGCATCTCGGTGCCACTGAGTTGTTCCACTCGGTCACACCTACAGGGTCTGCATATAAATACCCACGGGCCAAATTTTAGAAATTTCTCCGAACCCTTTGCCCGCGCCTGTCCAGCTTTGACGACTTGAGGTCTCTGGATCGTCTCTGCCGTTGCCAGTGAACTCCTGCCACTGGTCTCCGCCGCCGTCAATAGGAATCTTCACCACCGTTGCCACCGTAGCGAGTTCACCATCGAGTTAGGGTATGAACTCAACCCCTTGTGCAATATTTACTTCTGATTCTTGCACTAAGGTCGATGCCATGATTCTTGCCACGTTTGAGATACTTTTATCCAACCAAAACTTTATCTAGATTAGTGTTGATCTAAAAACTTAGGGTTAGGTTTCCGTTGAACTCATCTCGGACCGACTGATTTGGAGAATTCGGTCTCACCGATTTGGCCCAGGCCATTGGACTTGTATTTTTTGGTCTGACTGAAACATACAAATCAGTGTGACCGAGTTCATTTCTCTGTGAAACCCTAGCAATCTCGGAGTCACTGAACTATGCCTCGGTTTGACCAATTTCACATGTTAGACTCTAAAAGTTGCTTCATCACCGGGTTTGACATATCCGTAGCTCCGAAATGATTTCTGTAGAAAACTGAAACTAAGTTTATGACTCATTTGTTTTGCAAAATGTCTGCACTTTGTGATGCTCATCCACTCTGTCTCAACACTATCTATTCACAGGGTCAGCTTTCAGTGACAGCCAGAACAGATCAGAGGAACATGTAGACATGAGTGAGGGCACTAGTCCCTCTAACAGTAGCTATGATGATGGGAGCAGAAGCACTCCTAGAAACCTGCCTAAGGCTGCAACCAGGCAGAGGAAGAAGAAAACCTCTGACTCGGAAAAGATGAAGACTTTGTGGTTGATGAGGAGGTCACCTCTAAGAAGAAGGTTGTCAATAAAGAGTTTGGTACTGCAGCTTTAACCAAGCCAAGTCTAAAGAAGAAGGCACCAGCCAGAAGGATTCCTGTGTCCAAAGCCAGAGACTCAACACAAGAAGCAATTGAGCTCACTCTTGAGAGAAAGGAGGCTACTGAGGGCAAAAAGAAAAAGGAAAGGGTCAAGAAGACCATGGCTAGAGTGATTGGAAAGCCATCCATTATCAGGTCATCAAAAGAAGAGGAGGAGGAAGAGCCTGTTGCACCTCCTGCCAAGACCCAGAAGCTGATGGGAGTGCCATCAAGTCAGGGGCTGCTCCATCCAAGCCCAAGACTGCCCCCAAGGCTGCTGCTGCTGCTGCACAAGCTTCTAAGCCAGCAGCACCCAAGAGATCAACAAGGAATATTCCAGTTGCTGAGAAGAACAAGGCCCCAGTGCCTGAAATTGAAGAAGAAGAAGATGCCCTGTATATTATTGTGAAAGTTCATATACACCGGCCGAGATTAATGCAAACACGGTAGATTTTCATTACATTTCGAACTTTTATATGACAGAAAAATAAAAGAAACCCGACCCTAAACCTATTCTATGGCGGCGACCGACGTCCTCCATCTGCGATCTCTATGTACGGTGGCGGGGTTCAAGACCCGTGAAGTGAAGGTGCAGTCTCCGGGGAGGAAAAGTAGAACACGGGAGACGGACGGGCCAGTTGGCACACCATGCCATGCCGCCTCCCATGCCCTACTCATCCTCGGAGGAGTCCCCAACCTCGGCGGTGCCGGACGTTGGACGGCGGCAAGAAGGACGCGTGGCTGACGGTGCTCCCATCGTCGGCCGCCAGCGTGGCCACCGCTTTGTTGGAAATATGCCCCAGAGGCAATAATAAAAGGATTATTATTATATTTCCTTGTTCATGATAATTGTCTTTGATTCATGCTATAATTGTATTGTCCAAAAATCGTAATACACGTGTGAATACTTAGACCACAACATGTCCCTAGTGAGCCTCTAGTTGACTAGCTCGTTGATCAACAGATAGTCATGGTTTCCTGACTATGGACATTGGATGTCATTGATAACGGGATCACATCATTAGGAGAATGATGTGATGGACAAGACCCAATCCTAAGCATAGCACAAAGATCGTATAGTTCGTTTGCTAGAGCTTTTCCAATGTCAAGTATCTTTTCCTTAGACCATGAGATCGTGTAACTCCCGGATACCGTAGGAGTGCTTTGGGTGTACCAAACGTCACAACGTAACTGGGTGACTATAAAGGTGCACTACAGGTATCTCTGAAAGTGTCTGTTGGGTTGACACGGATCGAGACTGGGATTTGTCACTCCATATGACGGAGAGGTATCTCTGGGCCCACTCGGTAATGCATAATCATAATGAGCTCAAAGTGACCAAGTGTCTGGTCACGGGATCATGCATTACGGTACGAGTAAAGTGACTTTCCGGTAACAAGATTGAACGAGGTATCGGGATACCAACGATCGAATCTCGGGCAAGTAACGTACCGATTGACAAAGGGAATTGTATACGGGGTTGCTTAAATCCTCGACATCATGGTTCATCCGATGAGATCATCGAGGAGTATGTGGGAGCCAACATGGGTATCCAGATCCCGCTGTTGGTTATTGACCGAAGAGCCGTCTCGGTCATGTCTGCATGTCTCCCGAACCCATAGGGTCTACACACTTAAGGTTCGGTGACGCTAGGGTTGTATGAATATGAGTATGCAGCAAACCGAAAGTTATTCGGAGTCCCGGATGAGATCCCGGACGTCACTAGGAGTTCCGGAATGGTCTGGAGGTAAAGAATTATACTCCCTCCGTTCCAGAATATAAGGTGTATTGGTTTCCGTGCAAATCAACCATTTGAAAGTTTGACCAAGATTATAGAACAAAATAGAAACATCTGCAATACATAATAGATAAAATATGAAACTACCTTTCATGATTGATCAAGTGATATAAACTATATATTTTGAATATTGATATATTTTTCTAAAAACTTGGTCAAACTTGCACTCGTTTGACTTTTGAAAAAACAAATACACCTTATATAAAGGAATGGAGGGAGTATATAGGAAGTGCAGTTTCGGCCATCGGGAGAGTTTCGGGGGTCACCGGCATTGTACCGGGACCACCGGAAGGGTCCCGGGGGTCCACCGGGTGGGGCCACCTATCCCGGAGGGCCCCGTGGGCTGAAGTGGGAGGGGAACAGCCCCTAGTGGGCTGGTGCGCCCCCCCTAGGGCCCCCCCTGCGGCTAGGGTTGGAAACCCTAGGGTCGGGGGGGGCGCCTCCACTTGCCTTGGGGGGCACTCCACCCCCCTGGTCGCCACCTTCCTTGGGAGATCCCATCTCCAGGGCCGGAGCCCCCCCAGGGTGCCTATATAAAGGGGGGGGGGAGGGCAGCCGCACCCTGAAGTCTTGGCGCCTCCCTCTCCCCTGCTACACCTCCTCCTCCCGTAGTCGCTTGGTGAAGCCCTGCCAGAACCCTGCTGCATCCACCACCACGCTGTCGTGCTGCTGGATCTTCATCAACCTCTCCTTCCCCCTTGCTGGATCAAGAAGGAGGAGACGTCACGCTGACCGTACGTGTGTTGAACGCGGAGGTGCCGTCCGTTCGGCGCTAGGATCTCCGGTGATTTGGATCACGACGAGAGCGACTCCCTCAACCCCGTTCTCTTGAACGCTTCCGCACGCGATCTACAAGGTTATGTAGATGCACTCCTCTCTCTCGTTGCTAGATGAACTCATAGATTGATCTTGGTGAACCTAGAAATTTTTTATTTTATGCAACGTTCCCCAACAGTGGCATCATGAGCTAGGTCTATGCGTATTTCTCTATTGCACGAGTAGAACACAAATCTATTGTGGGCGTAGATCTTGTGAACTTGCTTGCCACTACTAGTCTTATTTTGCTTCAGCGGTATTGTGGGATGAAGCGGCCCGGACCGACCTTACACGTACGCTTATGCGAGACAGGTTCCACCGACTGACATGCACTAGTTGCATAAGGTGGCTAGCGGGTGTCTTTCTCTCCCACTTTAGTTGGAGCAGATTCTATGAAAAGGGTCCTTATGAAGGGTAAATAGAAGTTGACAAAATCACGTTGTGGTTATTCGTAGGTAAGAAAACGTTCTTGCTAGAACCCATTGCAGCCACGTAAAAGATGCAGCAACAATTAGAGGACGTCTAACTTGTTTTTGCAGCAATTGCTATGTGATGTGATATGGCCAAAAGTTGTGATGAATGATGAATGATATATTGTGATGTATGAGATCATGTTCTTGTAATAGGAATCACGACTTGCACGTCGATGAGTATGACAACCGGCAGGAGCCATAGGAGTTGTCTTAATTATTGTATGACCTGCGTGTCAATGATTTAACGCCATGTAATTACTTTACTTTATTGCTAAACCGTTAGCCATAGTAGTAGAAGTAATAGTTGGCGAGCAACTTCATGGAGACACGATGATGGAGATCATGATGATGGAGATCATGGTGTCATGCCAGTGATGAAGATGATCATGGAGCCCCGAAGATGGAGATCAAAGGAGCTATATGATATTGGCCATATCATGTCACTACTATATAATTGCATGTGATGTTTATTATGTTTATGCATCTTGTTTACTTAGAACGATGGTAGTAAATAAGATGATCCCTTATAATAATTTCAAGAAAGTGTTCCCCCTAACTGTGCACCGTTGCTAAAGTTCGTCGTTTCAAAGCACCACGTAATGATCGGGTGTGATAGATTCTTACGTTCACATACAACGGGTGTAAGACAGTTTTACACATGCAAAAACACATAGGGTTAACTTGACGAGCCTAGCATGTACAGACATGGCCTCGGAACACAGAGACCGAAAGGTCGAACATGAGTCGTATGGAAGATACGATCAACATGGAGATGTTCACCGATGATGACTAGTCCGTCTCACGTGATGATCGGACACGGCCTAGTCGACTCGGATCATGTAACACTTAGATGACTAGAGGGATGTCAAATCTGAGTGGGAGTTCATTAAATAATTTGATTAGATGAACTTAATTATCATGAACTTAGTCTAAAATCTTTGCAAAATATGTCTTGTAGATCAAATGGCCAACGCTCATGTCAACATGAACTTTAACGCATTCCTAGAGAAAACCAAGCTGAAAGATGATGGCAGCAACTATACGGACTGGGTCCGGAACCTGAGGATCATCCTCATAGCTGCCAAGAAAGCATACATCCTAGAAGGACCGCTAGGTGAAGCACCCATCCCAAAGAACCAAGACGTTATGAACGCTTGGCAGTCATGTGCTGATGATTACTCCCTCGTTTAGTGCAGCATGCTTTACAGCTTAGAACCGGGGCTCCAAAAGCGGAGCAAAACGGAGCATATGAGATGTTCGAGGAGCTTAAAATGGTTTTCCAAGCTCATGCCCGGGTCGAGAGATATGAGGTCTCCGACAAGTTTTATAGTTGTAAGATGGAGGAAAACAGTTCTATCAGTGAGCACATACTCAAAATGTCTGGGTTGCACAACCGCCTGTCCCAGCTGGACATTAACCTCCCAGATGAGGCGGTCATTGACATAATCCTTCAGTTGCTCCCACTGATCTACAAGAGCTTTGTGATGAACTACAATATGCAGGGGGTGGTGAAAACTATTCCTGAAGTATTTTCAATGCTGAAGTCAGCAGAGGTAGAAATCAAGAAAGAACATCAAGTGTTGATGGTCAATAAAACCACCAAGTTCAAGAAGGGCAAGGGTAAGAAGAACTTCAAGAAGGATGGCAAATATGTTGCCGCGCCCGGTAAGCCAGTTGCCAGGAAGAAGTCAAAGAATGGACCCAAGCCTGAGACTGAGTGCTTTTATTGCAAAGGGAAGGGTCACCGGAAGCGGAACTGCCCCAAATATTTAGCGCACAAGAAGGCCGGCAACACTAAAGGTATATTTGATATACATGTAATTGATGTGTACCTTACCAGTACTCGTAGTAACTCCTGGGTATTTGATACCGGTGTCGTTGCTCATATTTGTAACTCATAGCAGGAGCTGCGGAATAAGCGGAGACTGGCGAAGGACGAGGTGACGATGCGCGTCGGGAATGGTTCCAAGGTCGATGTGATCGCCGTCGGCACGCTACCTCTACATTTACCTACGGGATTAGTTTTAAACCTCAATAATTGTTATTTAGTGCCAAGTTTGAGCATGAACATTGTATCTGGATCTCGTTTAATGCGAGATGTCTACTCATTTAAATTTGAGAATAATGGTTGTTCTATTTATATGATAGATATGTTTTATGGTCATGCCTCGATGGTCAATGGTTTATTCTTAATGAATCTCGAACGTAATGTTACACATATTCATAGTGTGAATACCAAAAGATGTAAAGTTGATAACGATAGTCCCACATACTTGTGGCACTGCTGCCTTGGTCACATTGGTGTCAAGCGCATGAAGAAGCTCCATGCTGATGGACTTTTAGAGTCTCTCGATTATGAATCATTTGACACATGTGAACCATGCCTCATGGGCAAAATGACCAAGACTCCGTTCTCCGGAACAATGGAGCGAGCAACCAACTTATTGGAAATCATACATACTGATGTGTGTGGTCCAATGAGTGTTGAGGCTCGCGGAGGATATCGTTATGTTCTCACTCTCACTGATGACTTAAGTAGATATGAGTATGTCTACTTGATGAAACACAAGTCTAAGACCTTTGAAAAGTTCAAGGGATTTCAGAATGAAGTAGAGAATCAACGTGATCGAAAAATAAAGTTTTTACGACCAGATCGTGGAGGAGAATATTTAAGTCACGAATTTGGTACGCACTTAAGAAAATGTGGAATCGTTTCACAACTCACGCCGCCTGGAACACCTCAGCGTAATGGTGTGTCCGAACGTCGCAATAGCACTCTATTGGATATGGTACGATCTATGATGTCTCTTACCGATTTACCGCTATCATTTTGGGGATACGCTCTAGAGACAGCTACATTCACTTTAAATGGGGCTCTGTCTAAATCCGTTGAGACGACACCATATGAATTATGGTTTGGAAAGAAACCTAAGCTGTCGTTTCTAAAAGTTTGGGGATGCGATGCTTATGTCAAGAAACTTCAACCTGAAAAGCTCGAACCCAAGTCAGAAAAATGCGTCTTCATAGGATACCCTAAGGAAACCATTGGGTATACCTTCTACTTTAGATCCGAAGGCAAGATCTTTGTTGCCAAGAACGGATCCTTTCTGGAAATAGAGTTTCTCTCGAAAGGAGTAAGTGGGAGGAAAGTAGAACTCGATGAAGTACTACCTCTTGAACCGGAAAGTAGTATAGCTCAGGAAAATGTTCTTGTGGTGCCTACACCGACTGGAGAGGAAATTAATGATGATGATCAAGGTACTTCGGATCAAGTTGCTACTGAACTTCGTAGGTCCACAAGGACACGTTCCACACCAGAGTGGTATGGCAACCCTGTCCTAGAAATCATGTTGTTAGACAATGGTGAACCTTCGAACTCTGAAGAAGCAATGGCGGGCCCAGATTCCAACAAATGGCTTGAAGCCATGCAATCCAAGATAGAATCCATGTATGAAAACAAAGTATGTACTTTGACAGACTTGCCCGATGATCGGCGAGCGATAGAAAACAAATGGATCTTTAAGAAGAAGAAGGATGCGGATGGTAATGTTACCATCTATAAAGCTCGACTTGTCGCTAAGGGTTATCGGCAAGTTCAAGGGGTTGACTACGATGAGACTTTCTCTCCTGTAGCGAAGCTGATGTCCGTCCGAATCATGTTAGCAATTGCCGCATACTATGATTATGAGATATGGCACATGGACGTCAAAACGGCATTCCTTAATGGCTATCTTAAGGAAGAGATGTATATGATGCAGCCAGAAGGTTTTGTCGATCCTAAGAATGCTAACAAGGTGTGCAAGCTCCAGCGATCCATTTATGGGCTGGTGCAAGCATCTCGGAGTTGGAACATTCGCTTTGATGAGATGATCAAAGCGTTTGGGTTTATGCAGACTTATGGAGAAGCCTGTGTTTACAAGAAAGTGAGTGGGAGCTCTGTAGCATTTCTCATATTATATGTAGATGACATACTTTTGATGGGAAATGATATAGAACTTTTGGACAGCATTAAGGCCTACTTGAATAAGTGTTTTTCAATGAAGGACCTTGGAGAAGCTGCTTACATATTAGGCATCAAGATCTATAGGGATAGATCGAGATGCCTCATAGGTCTTTCACAAAGCACATACCTTGATAAGATTTTGAAGAAGTTCAAAATGGATCAGTCCAAGAAAGGGTTATTGCCTGTATTGCAAGGTGTGAGATTGAGCTTGGCTCAATGCCCGACCACGGCAAAAGATAAAGAAGAGATGAGTGTCATCCCCTTTGCCTCGTCCATAGGATCTATTATGTATGCCATGCTGTGTACCAGACCTAATGTAAACCTTGCCGTAAGTTTGGTAGGAAGGTACCAAAGTAATCCCGGCAAGGAACACTGGACAACGGTCAAGAATATCCTGAAGTACCTGAAAAGGACAAAGGACATGTTTCTCATTTATGAGGTGACGAAGAGCTCGTCGTAAAGGGTTACGTCGACGCTAGCTTCGACACAGATCTGGATGACTCTAAGTCACAAACCGGATATGTGTATATGTTGAATCGTGGAGCAGTAAGCTGGTGCAGTTGCAAGCAGAGTGTCGTGGCGGGATCTACATGTGAAGCGGAGTACATGGCAGCCTCGGAGGCAGCACATGAAGCCATATGGATGAAGGAGTTCATCACCGACCTAGGAGTCATACCCAATGCGTCGGGGCCAATCACTCTCTTCTGTGACAACACTGGAGCTATTGCCCTTGACAAGGAGCCCAGGTTTCACAAGAAGACCAGGCACATCAAGCGTCATTTCAACTCCATCCGTGAAAATGTTCAAGATGGAGACATAGATATTTGCAAAGTACATACAGATCTGAATGTCGCAGATCCATTGACTAAACCTCTTCCGCGAGCAAAACATGATCAACACCAGAACTCTATGGGTGTTTGATTCATCACAGTGTAACTAGATTATTGACTCTAGTGCAAGTGGGAGACTATTGGAAATATGCCCTAGAGGCAATAATAAAAGGATTATTATTATATTTCCTTGTTTATGATAATTGTCTTTTATTCATGCTATAATTGTATTGTTCGGAAATCGTAATACACGTGTGAATACTTAGACCAGAACATGTCCCTAGTGAGCCTCTAGTTGACTAACTCGTTGATCAACAGATAGTCATGGTTTCCTGACTATGGACATTGGATGTCATTGATAACGGGATCACATCATTAGGAGAATGATGTGATGGACAAGACCCAATCCTAAGCATAGCACAAAGATCGTATAGTTCGTTTGCTAGAGCTTTTCCAGTGTCAAGTATCTTTTCCTTAGACCATGAGATCGTGTAACTCCCGGATACCATAGGAGTGCTTTGGGTGTACCAAATGTCACAACGTAACTGGGTGACTATAAAGGTGCACTACAGGTATCTCCGAAAGTGTCTGTTGGGTTAACACGGATCGAGACTGGGATTTGTCACTCCGTATGACGGAGAGGTATCTCTGGGCCCACTCGGTAATGCATCATCACAATGAGCTCAAAGTGACCAAGTGTCTGGTCACGGGATCATGCATTACGGTACGAGTAAAGTGACTTGCCGGTAGGGAGATTGAACAAGGTATTGGGATACCTACGATCAAATCTCGGGCAAGTAACGTACCGATTGACAAAGGGAATTGTATACGGGGTTGCTTAAATCCTCGATATCGTGGTTCATCCGATGAGATCATCGAGGAGTATGCGGGAGCCAACATGGATATCCAGATCCCGCTGTTTGTTATTGACCGAACAACCATCTCGGTCATGTCTGCATGTCTCCCGAACTCGTAGGGTCTACACACTTAAGGTTCGGTGACGCTAGGGTTGTATGAATATGAGTATGCAGCAAACCGAAAGTTGTTCGGAGTCCCGGATCAGATCCCGGACGTCACAAGGAGTTCCGGAATGGTCCGGAGGTAAAGAATTATATATATGAAGTGCAGTTTCGGCCATCGGGAGAGTTTCGGGGGTCACCGGTATTGTACCGGGACCACCGGAAGGGTCCCGAGGGTCCACCGGGTGGGGCCACCTATCCCGGAGGGCCCTGTGGGCTGAAGAGGGAGGGGAACCAGCACCTAGTGGGCTGGTGCTCCCCTCCTTGGCCCCCTCCTGCGCCAGGGTTGGAAACCCTAGGGTGGGGGGGCGCCTCCACTTGCCTTGGGGGGCACTCCACCCCCCTGGCCGCCGCCCCACTTGGGAGATCCCATCTCCACGGCCGGCGCACCCCCCAGGGGGCCTATATAAAGGGGGGGGGGAGGGAGGGCAGCCGCACCCTGAAGTCTTGGCGCCTCCCTCTCCCCTGCTAAACCTCCTCCTCCCATAGTCGCTTGGCGAAGCTCTGCCGGAACCCTGCTGCATCCACCACCACGCCGTCGTGCTGCTGGATCTTCATCAACCTCTCCTTCTCCCTTGCTGGATCAAGAAGGAGGAGACGTCATGCTGACCGTACGTGTGTTGAACGCGGAGGTGCCGTCCGTTCGGCGCTAGGATCTCCGGTGATTTGGATCACGACGAGAACGACTCCCTCAACCCCGTTCTCTTGAACGCTTCCGCACACGATCTACAAGGGTATGTAGATGCACTCCTCTCTCTCGTTGCTAGATGAACTCATAGATTGATCTTGGTGAACATAGAATTTTTTTATTTTATGCAACGTTCCCCAACACGCTTGTGCGGTCGCGTCCGCGTCCGGCTACGCCGCTATTGCGTCGCAAGAGGCGACGTGAGCGAGGGCGGCGACCTCGAGCTTCATCCCCGAAGACAAGCTCTCTCGCAGAGTGTTGGCACTTGCGGTCATGGCAGATGTGGTGCCAGGTAGGAGGACGATGCGCTATGGTCTGGAGGTTAGCTGGGCATTGCCGCTTTAAGTAGCGCATTCCGGTGAGGCCAAGCGTTCGGGTGCGTCATTAAGTCGCCGGAGTTGGTTCCTCGGGCACCGAGCCTCTTAACAACGACATACGAACAGACGACATGAATGCGGGCAGCTGGCGCCGGCTAGGAACGCACCGCGCGACGACGTGAGGGATGAGGGTTTTGGTGTGCCAGGGTAGTCAACTGCGGTCGTGGCAACGTTGGAGATGCCCTTTGCTCACATGCGATCCCCGCATGTCATTGAAAAAGCAAGATGACCCGGCATCGTCTCAGGTCCAGAGGATGCAGTTGGCCGCGCTACACCAGTCCGTGGACGCGTCGCGGTGGCCTGTGCATCCTCGACGAGCCGGGTGTTCGGGTGTGTTTGGATTGTGGCCAAAGTGCACCTTACCAAAATTTTGGTCATGACCCGAAGATTGGTCTTTGTTTGGATGGTTGCCATTTTTTTGGCATGCCAATGAACTCTAGCCAACTCTAGTTCATTTTTCTTGCCAATGTCGGCCAAATCATGGGCAACCAATACCTCAACCAAAATTTTGGTCATGACCCAAAGATTGGTCTTTGTTTGGATGGTTGCCATTTTTTTGGCATGCTAATGAACTCTAGCCAACTCTAGTTCATTTTTCTTGCCAATGTCGGCCAAATCAGGGACAACCTACCTCAACCAAAATTTTGGCTACCCAATGCTTTGATGGGGCAACCTTGGGCACAAACCAAACATACTATTGGTCATGCCACAACACTAACGCCACCCTCGGCACACTGAAACCGACCGTGTCTAGCGACGATATGAGCGTGTCGCTCACCGCAGTCGCCGTGTCCAGAGGCGGTGCTGGAGCTGCGCCCCGTTGTTGGCCCCAATGACCCACATGAACGGTTGTCGGCGGCGAGGAGGTCGTGGGCCAGCTCCTCTATTGGACTAGTCTGCGCTACGTTGTCTCGACGGGTGTGCCCCACATGTCGGTTTCCCTGTTTTCCCGGCCATATTCGAGCGTCAGTGCTCCACGTTGCACATTAGGCCTTTCACTATGTAGGCCAAGCGAGACAACCTATTGTTTATTTGAGCAGTTCAAGTATAATCATGTGGCGTTTGCTTATTTCTCATTCCTCTCCAACCCTCTTCTCCATCGATCATGTCGCCATCCAGTCGAGTCCATCCTCCCGCATGCCTCATTTGAACATTCCGCCGAGTATCATTCGCATGTACCCAACCTAGTCCTCTTTCAATAGATCTCCGGACCCCGAGATGAAATCAAGAGGGAACAAGTGGGGGCACGTGATACTTAAGGCGGATTCAAAAATTTGAACCGGTGACCATAGCATCCGCAAATCATATATAAAGGGTATTCAATGTTCATTTCGTTTTTGAACGTACAATATACTCCCTCCTATCCTTTCTAGTTTACATATAGGTTTTATGTGTAGTCAAAGTATCTCTACTTTGATCAAGAAGGTATCAACATTCAACAACGCCCAATCAATATTGTTAGATTCGTACGTACTCCTAGATTTGTACTCGAGATGGTTTCCAATTTGACTATTGACAAGATTAATAGTACTCCCTCCATTCCACAATACATGACTTCCATTTATTAAAATATAGATGTATCTAGACATGTTTTAGTATATTGGTACATCCATTTTTGAACAAATGAAAGTCAAGTAATTTTGAACGGAGGGAGTACATGAGATGTATAATGTGAAAATTATATCATTGGAAACTCCTTTCACATACAAATTTGAGCGTATGCTTTGTGTAAGTTGCATGTTATATATTATTACTCTAACATTTGGTCAAAGTTAGCCTCGAAAAACGCATTAGGCCATGTATAGTAAATGGAAGGAGGGAGTAGTAGTGGAAGTGGATCCTCTGACGTAGGTATCCGTACCTTGCCCTCCCTTTCCGTCACTTACTGGCGGACCCCATGCTTGCTAGGCCCCGCATGTTAGTTACTCAATGGGTTCGGACACGTCAGAGGATCCTCATCCGTAGTATACTCCCTCTGTTTTTATTTACTCTGCATAAAACGGAGGGAGTGGTAGTATAATAAATGACGCAGGCGGGGGAGGGGGACGGACGTCGGTTTGCTCTCAACTGCAGTCCCACAAGCGAGCGAAAACGCAAGACGAAGCGCGTTCCATTCGGTGAGCGACGTGGAGGGTCCAACATGCCGGGCTGCAACGCGAACGCGACAAGAGCGATGTACAGTCAAAACCGATTGACCGGTCATCACCGGAACCACTATTCACACCAGAACCTTCGCTGCTTGGCCTACGCCAGTCACTGCCCTGAAACCACACCAAATCTCCAGCCCATTCCCCCACCTTTCGATCCCCTAGCCCGCATCAAGCGTCCCCTAGTTCGCCGGAAAGCCATGGTGCGCCGCAAGATCACTTACTACAAGATGCTGATGCCGGAGCGCCGCGCAGAAATCGCGGCGGCGGTTGGCGCCACAGACCTCCGTTCCCAAGCTCGCTTTGCGGCGGGCCAATCCCCGAGTTCTCTGGAGCCAAGCTACGAGGAGGAGGAAGCCGATCCAATGTTCATGGCGGAGGTCGCGGCGCAGAAGGCCCCCGATGGGTATGAGACGATGGACGTCGACTTCGTGCCGGCGTCCGAGTCCCCCATGGTGCAGGCGGACCAGCGGTTCAACATGGCGATACTAAAGGAGGACCGGGAGGCAGAGGATCAACTCGACGCGGAGCGCGTGCATGCCACTACCATCGAGGCTCTACTGCAGGCGGAACCGGATGTCGTGGATGTGAACCGGGCGGTGGAGGCTCAACTTGAGGTGGAGTGCGCGGATGTCGCTGCCATCGAGGCCCTCCTGCAGGCGGAACCGGACGTCCGACTTGAACCGGGCGGTAGAGGATCGACTCGACACAGAGCGCGCGGATGCCGCTCTCATCGACACCCTCCTGCAGGCGGAACCGGACGTCCTGGACTTGAACCGGGCGGCGGAGGCTTGACTCGACATGGAGCGCGCGGATGCCGCTGCCATTGAGGCCCTCCTGCAGGCGGAACCGGACGTCCTTGACTTGAACCGGGCTGTGCTCTCGTCTGTGCAGAGCGCCCGCACGCTCCGCTTGAACGAGTAGCTGGAGGCCGAGGACAACCACGGTGCGGAGACACACGTCGGCAGCTACGGCTGGTTCGCGCCGGCAGCCAAAGACGACGAGGTCGTCTCTTTCCCCGAGTAGTGATAGTTTTTCTTTATTTTGTTGTTTTTATGGATCTTTTGCTGTGTAAAAACTTATATTTGTTATGAAAGTCGCCTGACTTGGGTTAATCTACCATTTCAGGCGGTTGGATGAATATCCTACGTCTCCTAACCCTTCTTTCCTTCTTCCTCTCCTCTTCTTCTTCCCCAACAGACCACCGCATGGGCCGTACGGATACTCCCCAACATGCGGTTGGATAAACATACTCTATGAATGAAAATTATGTGTCAGCGATAGGATGGCTGAGTTTGGTTTGTTCACATGCGACATCACGTGTCAGTGAGGGTGCGTTCCCTTGGTTGGGTTTGCGGCATGTAGGAGCGACTGTGTGAGGGTGCGGTGCGACCGCAACGTGCAGGAGCTACCGTGTGAGGGTGCGGTGCGACCGCGACAGCCGTGCGCAAGTGTACCTCCTTCTCATTTTGAAAACTTTAGGCAAGCTTGCCAAAAATGTGTGGCGAAGTTTGGCAATGCAAGGCCTAGACCCAAACAGGATAAGTACGTACGTACTAGGAGTACTAGTGTTAAAAAAGAAAGGCGGACTTTTCCTTCGCGGGATTTAACCGATATGAATCCTCGTTTCACGTGTCAATTAATGCATATTTTTTTCTCCAAAGACCAAAGAGCTAACCATCTCACTCCTCATCACTTGCTCAATGCAGCGCCATGCAAACCAACCTTCTCACTTCCGCATGCATGCAGGGGATATTAATGTCTTTGGTTGCTAACCCCATCAATTTTGCCTCGATTAGTGTTAGTGGCCCTTTGCAAATTGTAATTTTGATATACTGGCCTTGTGTACAAAAAATGGAGGTAGTAACTATATTTGACTTCCTTCCCCATTGTGGTGATGTTGACGATATCTTTTTTTGTGTGGTTTGGTGAAGTGCGTTCGACGAAGAACACCATTGAGGGAGACCACGGTAAGTCGTTCGCAAGTGCCGCCTGCAAGCCGAGACAACCGCCTTATTTGCATCCAGGAAGTCCGTTGAACCAAAGGACTAGTACTACTAGGAGTACTAGTGCGGTGAGATGGTTTCTCAAAGAAGACGATGGAGAAGCGGAGTCAGCGAATAGTGAAATGATGGTTGCTTCGTCCGTGCTTTTTTGATTTGACGCCTCGTTGCTTTGTGATTTGTGATAGAAGGGACAGGGGAGTAGACTCTGTGCTCTATACTGTACTACTAGTACATGCGTCCAAGCATGGGAGAAAGAGGAGATATGTTGCATTTTTCTATTCCTTCAATCAATCAATCAGGGAGCTTCAGTTCCATCTTTTTGGCTTTGGCAACACCGTCCACAATGGTTCCCACGATGCCAAAAGCTATTTTCACATTTGGCTACACATTGTGGATGCCCTTAACCGTACCACTTGGTTTTGCTCCTGTGTGCTATCTATACAAATCTCAATTATATTTATCTAAAAAATTATAGAATGAAGATTAGTAAAAAAGAGGTGATTTTGCTGCGCGGATGACCGGGGAGGTTTCTTATTTTCGAAGGACGTTGTCCTAGCGGTTTGCTAACATGCGGTCCCACGTGTCAGTGCTTTACCAAGTCGATCCGCGTCCCACATGAGGCAGAACAACGGCAGAAGCAACACGTGGTTAATTTGAAGAAGATGAGGGAGAAGCGGATTCAGCAACGAGTGAAATGATGGTTGCTTCGCCCCTCCAACTTATTTTTTTAGCATTATTACTTTGTCCCTCCAACTTAACTATGGGAAAGGTGCAGCTTTGTGATTTGACGCCTCATTGCTCATTACTACGCCGGCGCCATGACTGGGGTGCTTCACCCCGGCTGCTCTGCACTGTATTCCGGTATGGCACGTGGACCCGGTAGCTTGATGTCCCACATGTCGGCGAAAGGGACTAGAAGATTTATGAAAGCGAGCGCTCCAGTCTTACAACGGAGGAGTAGACGACACGACGGCCCAGTGAATTGTCACTTGTACTGTATAGTACTATAGTTTTGCTGTTTCGCATGATCCATCGATACAAACCCGATTAAACAGGAAAGGGCGGGATTTTTCCCGTGCGGTAGATGATACTGGCCATACATTTCAAAGGAATTTTAATGTATGCAAACTGAATAATTATAAGTAACAATATGATATCTAGTAAAACTAAAAACACATATGATTTATTGTGTTAGAGTGTAGTAGTAGTGCTGTAACATGCGAGAACGTGTAGAGATGTAGTTTTGGAGGGCCTATAGAGAGAAAAGCGTAATACGGTCACCGAACTTCAGAATAAGCTGATTACGGTCACTATATACGTTTTGCGGTGATTATACGGTCGCTTGCTCATGGTTCAGCATCGGATTGCACTATGTTGACCGGCCAAATAGTCTGCATGGTGCCATGTTGACTAGTTAAATTGACCACGTTCCTTGTGGGTCCCACCTGTCAGTTCGCATAGGGAAAAGGTCAGTGAGGGAGTTTCGGACTAGGGGGTGTCCGGATAGCCGAACTATCATCATCGGCCGGACTCCAAGACTATGAAGATAGAAGATTGAAGACTTCGTCCCGTGTCCGGATGGGACTTTCCTTGGCGTGGAAGGCAAGCTTGGCGATACAGATATGTAGATCTCCTACCATTGTAACCGACTCTGTGTAACTCTAGCCCTCTCCGGTGTCTATATAAACTGGATGGCTTTAGTCCATAGGACGAACAACAATCATACCATAGGCTAGCTTCTAGGGTTTAGCTTCCTTGATCTCGTGGTAGATCCACTCTTGTAACACACATCATCAATATTAATCAAGCAAGACGTAGGGTTTTACCTCCATCAAGAGGGCCCGAACCTAGGTAAAACATCTTGTCCCTTGTCTCCTGTTACCATCCGCCTAGACGCACAGTTCGGGACCCCCTACCCGAGATCCTCCGGTTTTGACACCGACATTGGTGCTTTCATTGAGAGTTTCTCTGTGTCATCACCGATAGGCTTGATGGCTTCTTCGATCGTCATCAACGACGCAGTCCAGGGTGAGACTTTTCTCCCCGGGCAGATCTTCGTATTCGGTGGCTTTGCACTGCGGGCCAATTCGCTTGGCCATCTGGAGCAGATCGAAAGCTACGCCCCTGGCCGTTAGGTCAGATTTGGAAGTTTAAACTTCACGGCGGACATCCGCGGGGACTTGATCTTCGATGGATTGGAGCCACAGCCGAGCGTGCCGCACTGTCACGGAGAACATGATTTAGATCTACAGCCGAACAGAACCCTGGAGGCCGCACTCGAACCCGCTCCGATTTTCAACTTGGAGCCGGGTGTGCAGGCCGAGGATGGATGGCTAGACACCGCCTCGGGAACCGCAACCTCTACGGCGATAGAGCCGAACAGTGACCTTGTCCCTCATGAAGCTTGTGACTCCGAGGCGCCGGACTCCTTGCCGGACTCCGAACCTCCCGCGCCCCCTCCGGTCGAATCCGATTGGGCGCCTATCATGGAGTTCACCGCAGCGGACATCTTTCAACACTCACCTTTTGGCGACATCTTGAGTTCGCTAAAGTATCTCTCGTTATCGGGAGAGTCCTGGCCGGACTGCGGTCAGGACGGTTGGGATGCGGACGACGAAGAAATTCAAAGCCCACCCACCACCCACCTCGTAGCCGCTGTCGACGATCTAACCGACATGCTAGACTACGACTCCGAAGACATCGACGGTATGGACGGAGATGTCGGAGACGACCGTGAACCAGCGCCTACTGGGCACTGGAAAGCCACCTCATCATATGACATATACATGGTGGATATCCCAAAGGATGGGAACAGCGAAGAAACAGCGGGGGATGACCCCTCCAAGAAGCAGCCCAAGCGCCGACGTCAGCGGCGCCGCTCTAAATCCCGCCACAGCAAGAATGAAGACTCCGGCACCAGAGATAACAATACATCGGACAGTGCCGAAGATAACCCACTCCAGCAAGATGCAGCGCAGGAGGACGGAGACACCAGCCCTCATGAGAGAGTGACAGAAGAAGAGGTAGAGGATTATATGCCTCCCTCCGGAGACGAGGCAAGCCTCAACGACGACGAATTCTTCGTGCCTGAGGATCCTGTTGAACAAGAGTGTTTTAAACGCAGGCTTATGGCCACGGCGAACAGCCTCAAGAAAAAGCAGCAACAGCTTAGAGCTGATCAAGATCTGCTAGCCGACAGATGGACTGAAGTCCTCGCGGCCGAAGAGCATGAGCTCGAACGCCCCTCCAAAATCTACCCTAAGCGCAAGTTGCTCCCTCGATTAGAAGAGGAAGCATATGAACCCGCATCACCAGGAGACAATACAGCTGACCGACCACCCCGTGGTCGAGACAGAGAGGCCTGTAGGCCCTTCACTAGACCCGTACCCCGGCATCGCTCAAAAAGCACAAGGCCACAGGGGAACGCTCTGGACTTGTGAGATATATTGGAGGATAAGGCAAGACAATCAAGATCGATCTACGGATCGCATGGGCTCCCCACGGTACGTGACGACAACCGTCGCGCCGGACACAGTAAGTCTGGCTGGGTCGAACAAAATACGCAAAGTTCTTCTGAGCTCCGTCGTGATATTGCCCAGTACAGAGGCGCCGCACACCCACTATGCTTCACAGATGAAGTAATGCATCATCAAATCTCCGAAGGGTTTAAACCCGTGAATATCGAATCTTACGATGGCACAACAGACCCCGCGGTTTGGATTGAAGACTATCTTCTTCACATCCACATGGCCCGCGGTGACGACCTTCACGCCATAAAATATCTCCCCCTCAAGCTTAAAGGACCAGCCCGACATTGGCTTAACAGCTTGCCAGCAGAGTCAATTGGGAGTTGGGAAGACTTGGAAGCCGCGTTCCTCGATAACTTCCAAGGCACGTATGTGCGACCACCAGACGCTGACGACCTAAGCCACATAATTCAGCAGCCAAACGAATCGGCCAGACAATTCTGGACACGGTTCTTAATCAAGAAAAACCAAATCGTCGACTGTCCGGATGCGGAGGCCCTCGCGGCCTTCAAGCATAACATCCGCGACGAGTGGCTCACCCGGCACCTGGGACAGGAAAAGCCGAAATCCATGGCAGCCCTCACATCTCTGATGACCCGCTTTTGAGCGGGTGAGGATAGCTGGCTAGCACGCAGCAACAACCTCAGCAAACATTCTGGCAGTCCGAATTTCAAGGACCGAAATGGCAGGTCACGTCGTAAAAAAACAAGTGCCACATCAACGGCGACAATACGGAGGATACGGCAGTCAATGCCGGATTCAGAGGCTCTAAACCCGGTCAACGGAAAAAGCCATTCAAAAGAACTACTCCGGGTCCGTCCAATTTGGACCGAATACTCGACCGCTTGTGCCAGATACACGACACCTCCGAAAAGCCAGCTAGCCACACCAACAGGGACTGTTGGGTATTCAAGCAGGTGGGCAAGTTAATTGCCAAAAACAATGACAAGGGGCTACATAGCGACAACGAGGAAGAGACCCGGCCGCCGAACAATAAAGGACAGAAGGGTTTCCCCCCACAGGTGTGGACGGTGAACATGATATACGCAACGCACATACCCAAAAGGGAACGGAAGCGTGCACTCAGGGATGTATACACGATGCAGCCAGTCGCCCTGAAGTTCAACCCATGGTCCTCCTGCCCGATCACTTTCGACCGAAGGGACCACCCCACCAGCATCCGCCATGGCGGATTCGCCGCGTTGGTCTTAGACCCAATCATTGATGGATTTCACCTCACTAGAGTCCTGATGGACGGCGGCAGCAGCCTGAACCTGCTCTATCAGGATACAGTGTGCAAAATGGGCATAGACCCCTCAAGGATCAAACCTACCAAGACGACCTTTAAAGGCGTCATACCAGGTGTAGAAGCCAATTGTACAGGCTCCGTTACACTGGAAGTGGTCTTCGGTCCCCGGATAACTTCTGAAGCGAGGAGTTAATCTTCGACATAGTCCCGTTCCGCAGCGGCTATCATGCTTTGCTCGGACGTACCGCGTTTGCAAAGTTCAACGCGGTGCCGCACTACGCATACCTCAAGCTCAAGATGCCAGGCCCTCGAGGAGTCATCACGGTCAATGGAAACACTGAACATTCTCTCCGAACGGAGGAACACACAGCGGCTCTCACGGCAGAAGTACAAAGCAGCCTCTTAAGGCAATTCTCGAGTCCGGCCGTTGAACGGCCGGACACAGCTAAGCGCGCCCGGAGTAACCTACAACAAGAACACCTGGCACGTTCCGAGCATGCGTAGCAATGCGGCCCCAACCCCAGCCCCTGCAAAATGTCAAAGCAAGTCCTTCGCGTACACCATTACGCTCTGAAGATACCATGGGCATGGGGAGAGGGGCACGACCACGATAAGCCCAGACTACGGCTTAACCACGCCAGGAGCTCTCAAGTGTGTCGTTCTTTTTTTACCTTTTATTTTTTACCCACAGGACTCCGTTCGTCAGAGGCCTTGTCCGGCAGTGGACCTGCCGAACTCACGGTGCAATAGCCAGGGGAGGATAAAAGCTACAACGACAATACAGGTGGTCTCCATTACGAGCATTTTTATACACCAATTCGCAGCCTTCCCCTGGAGGGGGACATGTTTAACAGTCCCATCCCTTGCTTATCGCACTATTTGTATCGTTCTGCATTCATAGCAGCACTTATTGAATAAAACAATGCAGTACCTTTTTGCTTATAATTGCATTTTATTTTTATACATATGTTCATTTATGGCATGTCGCACCCGTACACTTTGGTACGGCCACAATACACCAGGGGCTTACGCTTCCCGCATCATGGTGTGATAAGTCCGAACACTTTCACAAGTGCGGCACCCCGAACTTATAGCACTATATGCATCGGCTCCAAATCATGCCTTGGGTCAATAGTTGGGTTTGCCCGGCTCCCATGTTTTGGTACCTTACGTTCCGTTATATCGGCTAAGGTAGCACTGGGAGAACCACTGCGATAGCGCCCCAGTTGAGCTGGGTTAACGCCTCAGTGGAGAAAGCTAAAACTGACCGTCATGATGAGGCGAGAGCCGATCGCTGTTCGGAGAGGTTTTTTGCGAGTCGCTAAAGACTTATGCCGCTTAGAGCGAGGAGCCGGATCCTGTCCGGCCCAGGCGTGGATAGCGCCCCAAATTCGGCCTTCCGAAGACTAGGGGCTTCGCCGAAATTTAAAATTATAGAATTCTATGGCTAAGTGAGAGTGTTCAAGCATTATAAGTTCGGTTGCCTTGTTCGCTGTGTTGAGCGCCTCCCTCGATGGACCCAAAAATGGGAACAAGAGTGCTCAAGTTTATCCTGAACACCCAGCACCCGTGGCATGGGGGCTGAAGCCGACGACTTGCCATCTCTCGGATTTGACAAACAGCCGCACATAAGGTAATATTTTAAATTAACAAGCGTTGCTTAGCGCATATGAACTAAGTTTTCAGCGCACAGGATAACAAAATGCGAGTCTACTCAAAAATTACATCTTTGGAGCACTCCCCCGCAATAGTGCGGGCGCCCTTCAGCACGCCCTTATAACACATCTCGGGCGTGCGATGCTCCTTGCCCTCTGTTGGTGGGTCCGTCACAAGCTTCTGGGCATCCATCTTGCCCCAGTGCACCTTTGCGCGGGCAAGGGCCCGACGGGCACCCTCAATACAGGCGGAGTGCTTGATGACTTCAACCCACGGGCACGCATCCACCAGCCGCCGCACCAGGCCGAAGTAGCTCCCAGGCATGGCCTCCTTAGGCCACACCCGAACTATGAGGCCCTTCATGGCCTGTTCGGCCGCCTTGTGGAGCTCGACCAGCTGCTTCAGCTGGTCGCTAAGGGGCACCGGATGTTCGGCCTCAGCATACTTAGACCAGAAGACCTTCTCCGTCGAGCTCCCCTCCTCGGCCCGGTAGAATGTGGCAGGGTCGGACACGCTGCAAGGAAGATCTACGAACGCCCCTGGAGAGCTTCGAATTTGGGTAAGAAACAGGTAATTAACACTCACATGCTTACTTTGCATGAAAAATGCCTTACCCTCTGCTATTTTATTCACCGCCTCAATCTCCTGGAGGGCCTTGTAGGCTTCGGCCTTAGCGGCTTTGGCACTCTCACGAGCCGTTGCAAGCTCAGACTCTCGAGTCTTCGAGTCACGCTCCAGGCTCTCATGTTTTTTCACGAGATCCTGGAGCTCTTGCTGCACCTCCGCCACCCGTGCCTCCTCCTCTCTCGCTCGGTGCGCTCCGCGGCTGCAGTGCGTTCGGCTGTGGCCACCGCCTCTTTCAGGGTCTCCACCTCGTTAGTGGCCCCTGCAATACCCACGTTATCCTTGTCCTTCTTTTGCAACCAAAATCCTTTTCTGTAAGGTACAATTTTAATAAGGTATTGCGCACCTTCCTTGTCCTCGAGCTGCTTCTTGGCACGGCCAAGCTCATTCTCGGACCGCTCGAGGTTCTCCTTCAAAGTATTGACCTCCACAGTCAGTGCGGTAGAGGTCAGCAGCGCAGCCTGCAATCCCATATTAACATATTTATTATGGCTCCTGCGTATATCTTTTTAGATCCTCAGTCCGGCTTTTCTTTCCGAACACCGAACCGAGCATCAGGGGCTACTATCTATGCGGTACCATTTTATACATATTGAAATTCTTACCTCAAAGCCTGTTAGAAGGCTGCTGCAGGCTTCGGTCAGCCCGCTCTTGGCGAGCTGCACCTTCTGAATCACCGCACTGATAACAGTGAAGTGTTCCTCTTTGATGGAGGTGCCGTTAAGCGCCTCCAGCAAATTGTCCGGCGCCTCCGGTTGGACGGAGGTTGCCGGCGTCACGGTCTTGCCCTTCTTGCGAAGGGGTCGCCTGCCGGACTCTGGAGCCACTGTGGGTTCCGGGGCCGAGTCCGGTGCAAAGTCCGGGAGGTTGTCCTGCAACACCTCCGGGGCCCTCCCCTCCTGGTGGGTCCCTTCCTGGGATCTCACCTCGGCATCATCTGCGTCGCGGGGGGTGGAGGCAGTCGGGAGAGAATCCATATCCGACGCACCTAAGGACCCGCTTGATGATGCGGGAAGATCATCCTTAGGCGGACTGCAGGGTTGTATGCGGCATTAGAAAGACGTTATGTGATGAAAAATATAAACCTTGAAGTTATTCGGGAGTCCGGATACTTACGATCTCGCCTGAGGCTTGGCCCTTGGAGGCCAGTCCTCGTCGTCGTCACTGGCGCCGGCGGAGCAGTCCGAGGGGAGAGTCTTTGCCTTCTTGGACCCTTCAGCCTCCCTTGTAGGAGAGGCCTTCCTTTTCTTCCCTCCCCCCCACTAGGGGAGAGGCTTTCTTCTTCTCCTCCTCGCCTTGGTGGGAGGAGTCGGCCTCGGATTCATCATCCGATAGCACCCGAAAACGGGAACTCCTCCGAGTTCCCGTGGCCTTCTTCTTGGCCTTCTTCTCCGGCACCACATGGGGCGCCGGAGCCAGCAGCCCCGTTAAACGGGCGTCCGCTAGGTCCTCTGGCAAAGGGGCTGGATAGATAGCCTGTTTGGCCTTCGCCAGCCAGTCCTGTCAAAGGAAAGGGAGTTTAGATCCCGCATAGAGTCAAACTATGGATTACAAGCATCCCGTAAAGGACAATATCACTTACCTCATCAGCTGGACGCTGCGAGCTGAATCCGCGATCTTCGGTAGCGGATGCGGGAGCCTCAGCGCCCTTGAACAACACCTTCCAGACATCTTCGTATGTAGTGTCGAAGAGCCCGCTCAGGGTCTGGTGCTGCGCCGGATCGAACTCCCACATGTTAAAGCCCCGTCGTTGGCACGGGAGAATCCGGCGGATGAGCATGACTTGGACTACGTTGACGAGCTTGAGCTTCTTGTCCACCAGTTTCTGGATGCAGGCTTGAAGTCCGGTCAGCTCTTCCGAATTCCCCCAGATCCGGCCACTCTCTTTCCAGGAGGTGAGCCGTGTAGGGATGCCGGATCTGAATTCGGGGGCCGCTGCCCAATCAGGGTCACGCGGCTCAGTAATGTAGAACCACCCCGATTGCCACCCCTTAATGGTTTTCACGAAAGTGCCCTCCAGCCACGTAACGTGGGACATCCTGCCCACCATGGCGCCCCCGCACTCCGCTTGGCTGCCCTTCACAACCTTCGGCTTGACACTGAAGGTCTTGAGCCACAAGCCGAAGTAGGGCTGGATGCAGAGGAAGGCCTCGCACACGACGATAAACGCCGAGATGTTGAGGATAAAATTCGGGGCCAGATCATGGAAATCTAGGCCATAGTAGAACATGAGCCCCCGGACAAAAGGATGAAGTGGGAAGCCCAGTCCGCGGAGGAAATGGGGAAGGAATACTACCCTCTCATGGGGCCTGGGGGTGGGGATAAGCTCTCCCTCGTCGGGGAGCTGATGCGCGATGTCACTGGACAAGTATCCGGCGCTGCGCAGCTTCTGGATATGCCCCTCTGTGACGGTGGAGGCCATCCACTTGCCTCCCGCTCCAGACATATTTGGAGAAGGTTGAGGTGAGATGTGTGGGCTTGGGCGCTGGAGCTCGAGTTCGCGGAGATGGATAAGCCAAGGAGGAAGAAGGCGCAGGTAAAAGGGTTGGATCTTTATCCCCTTATATGGGTGGACGAAAATATGTGTGCCCACCGGCCTGGTAAAACTCGCTTATCTGCCAAGCGTCAGAATCAATGGCGCCATTGGGTTACCCACGTTCGTATTGATGGGAATACCGGAATAAGGGGAACACGATCTCTGCTTCGACAAGACATGCCACCGAAACCGCCTCGCTAAACGCTCTGAGGTGGAACAATAAAAACAATTTGAAGGCTTGGTAGTGGTGTGACGTTACGCCACAAAATACGTCAGCAGATTGAACTTGTGTAATATTATTCTCTCTACGGGGGTACGTGGAATTTATTTTTGCAGAGCCGGACACTATCCTGGTATTCACAATCTTCTATAAATTATTCGGAGGAAGAACCCGCCTTGCAATGCCGAAGACAACATGCACGCCGGACTCATCATCATTGAAGCCTGGTTCAGGGGCTACTCAGGGAGTTCCGGACTAGGGGGTGTCTGGATAGCCGAACTATCATCATCGGCCGGACTCCAAGACTATGAAGATAGAAGATTGAAGACTTCGTCCCGTGTCCGGATGGGACTTTCCTTGGCGTGGAAGGCAAGCTTGGCGATACGGATATGTAGATCTCCTATCATTGTAACCGACTCTGTGTAACCCTAGCCCTCTCCGGCGTCTATATAAACCGGATGGCTTTAGTCCATAGGACGAACAACAATCATACCATAGGCTAGCTTCTAGGGTTTAGCCTCCTTGATCTCGTGGTAGATCCACTCTTGTAACACACATCACCAATATTAATCAAGCAGGACATAGGCTTTTACCTCCATCAAGAGGGCCCGAACCTGGGTAAAACATCGTGTCCCTTGTCTCCTGTTACCATCCGCCTAGACGCACAGTTCGGGACCCCCTACCCGAGATCCGCCGGTTTTGACACCGACAATCAGATAAACACAAATTTACACAGGCGCGACAAGGCTCCAACCCGTGCGCGGGAATTACCAAGTTGTGTATGTGTTTGTCAGGGCCTGATATGTGCGCATACACGTGTAGGTTGAGAACTTGAGTGTGAGAGTGTGTGTTGGTCGGGTGGTGTACTGGTGTGTGCATGCATGCATGCGTGTGTGCGTGCGTGCATGGCTGCGTGTGTACATGTGAGTGTTGCGTGCGTGCGTGGGTGCATGTGTTTGTGTTTGTGTTGCGTGGATGCAGTTCGCGTGCATGCGTGCGTGTGTGTATAATCACCACACCAGCTCCTGTGTGTTAAAACAGACGGCTCAGCATACCAATACGAGGCCACCTTGTCCGCTGTGCCCGCGGTCATGACTTCGAACCACCGTCCAAATATATTTTTGTCGTTTGTTTTCATCCATACTAGCAAAGATGCCCGTGCATTGCTCATAACATCAAGATGCATCTGCATGACTTGTTTATCTTGTGAGAGAAAATGATGAACGAGGGAAGGCCTTATTTGCAAATGTGGAGAGGTGTGTGGGTACCTTTTTGCAAAATTGCCATAGTTTCTTTCCAATCCGTCAGATATAAATCGGACGGCCTATATTGCAGTGTCACGCCCAATATGCGATACTATCCTAAAGAGACTCGAAGGTCCCACTAAGGATAGAACCGCATATTGAAACGCTTTTGCAAGGTGGATATCATTACATCAACATTACATAATAGATGGGGATACATACAAAAGGCATACAATGACACACGAATACAACATCATCTTACATAAGAGCACCATCCGACTACGGATGAAACACAAACAAAAACACAAATGACATCCACCCTGCTAGCCCAGGCTGCCAACTTGGAACCTATCCCATGATCGAAGAATTCCAAAACAAGCAAACATCGCTCTCGCGTCATGAACATCGCATAACCTGTACCTGCAACTGTTGTTGTAGTAATCTGTGAGCCACGAGGACTCAACAATCCCATTACCATGGGTATCAAGACTAGCAAAGCTTAATGGGAAAGGAAGGGGTAATGTGGTGAGGTTGCAGCGGTGACTAAGCATATATGATGGCTAACATACGCAAATAAGAGCGAGAAGAGAGCAAACAGAACGGTCGTGAAGCTAGCAATGATCAAGAAGTGATCCTGAACTCCTACTTACGTCAAACATAACCCAAAACCGTGTTCACTTCCCGGACTCCGCCGAAAAGAGACCATCACGGCTACACACGCGGTTGATGCATTTTTATTCGTATCTGGTGTCAAGTTATCTACAATCGGACATTAACAAATTCCCATCTGCCACATAACCGCGGGCACGACTTTCAAAAGTTTATACCCTGCAGGGGTGTCCCAACTTAGCCCATGATAAGCTCTTGTGATCAACGAAGGATATACCTTCTCCCAGGAAGACCCGATCAGACTCGGAATCCCGGTTTACAAGACATTTCAACAATGGTAAAACAAGACCAGCAAAGCCGCCCGATGTGCCGACAAATCCCGATAGGAGTCGCACGTACCTTGTTCTCAGGGCACACCGGATAAGTCAAGCTACGAGTAAAACCAGCCCTCAAGTTGCCCCGAGGTGGCCCCGCAGGTTGCTCGGTTCGGACCAACACTCGAAGGAGCACTTTGCCGGGGGGGGGGCTAAAATAAAGATGACCCTCGGGCTCCGGAAACCCAAGGGAAAAAGGGCTAGGTGAGGCAAATGGTAAAACCAAGGTTGGGCCTTGCTGGAGGAGTTTTATTCAAAGCGAACTGTCAAGGGGGTCCCATAAATCACCCAATCGCGTAAGGAACGCAAAATCCGGGAACATAACACCGGTATGACGGAAACTAGGGCGGCAAGAGTGGAACAAAACACCAGGCATAAGGCCGAGTCTTCCACCCTTTACCAAGTATATAGATGCATTAATAATATAAGAGATATTGTGATATCCCAACAAAATCCTGTCCATCATGGAGCAATCTTCAACTTCACCTGCAACTAGTAATGCTATAAGAGGGCTGAGCAAAGCGGTAACATAGCCAAGCAATGGTTTGCTAGGAAGGGTGAAAAATGTTAGAGGCTGACATGGCAATTTGGGAGGCTTGAAGAGAAAATGATAGGTAGCACAGCAAAGCGATAGAACGAAGCAACTAGCATAGCAATGATAGTAATGAGATCCAAGGTGACGGTCATCTTGCCTGAAATCCCGCTGGGAAGAAGAACGAGTCCATGAAGAAGATGAATGGGAGTAGTCGAACGAATCCTCACAAACGCAACGTTACCGGAACTAAGAAGCAACACCGGAAAGAAACAAACAACATGGTAAATGCACAAGCATGAACATGGCATGATGCACAAACAAGTATGATGCATGTCCAGTTTAATGAGGCATGGCATGGCAAGTGCAACAAACAATACTACCAGTTAAGTGGAGATCAATATGCAACGAGTTGCATATTGACGAAACACCACATCAATTATTTAGTTCTCTCTCGGTTAGGAACACCACAATATTACATGTGGTTAAACATGGCAAAAGGTGAAACAAAAGTAAACTAACTATTTAGGAAGTTTAAATGAGGCCGGAAACATCAAACAACAATTTCGAAAAAATACCCATGTGCATATTTTGAATTTGGTACTGTTCTTCCCTAAAACATATTTTATTGTTGTTAAATAGGAAAATAAAGCCCACCATGTTAAACTAGGCATTTTTTAGAGGTAGAAAAATAACTCGAGTTTGAATTTGTTCAAACTTGATGCATTTTTGAACCCAACCAAAACAACTCCAAGTAGGATGAAATTTGGCAGAGAGGTTTAGGAAATGGTCCAAAATTTGTAGGGAAAGGATGAACATTAATAGAGAAGGGAAAAGTGGCACTTGCAAAAAGAAATGAAGTAGAAGGAAAGGAGAAGGTGGTGATGCATGATCATGGATTTAGAGAGAGAAAGCAAAGGGGTGATGCACACACATCAACTAGAGCAACACACAACATATATAAGGGGCAATGCACAAGATGATCATGACAACAACATAATGCAATATGATAATGAGATGGACATGGCAGTGCAATAAAAACCAAATGATGAACATGATGCAAGAATCAAAATATGACAATGGCACCCATCAAGATCATGGCATAGACATATATGAATGAAATATGCAAAACAAACGACAAAAAACCAACCACGAAGGAAATAACATATCATATCTCTGGAAAAGGCAAGGGTTGGAGTTACGAATATGGAAAGTTGTATCCGGGGCGTTACATGCAGGATGGCAGACACACCATCATCACCAACTCTGTTTTTTATAAGAGTGTATTTTATAAGAGTGTAGATGTAGAGTATATACAAGTCGACAGGTGGGGCACGATGGTAGTGAGATAATGTGATGCAACACTAGAGGTGCCACGTGGAGCGTTTAACTGGTCAACTAGTCATGTCATGAGCAAATACAGAGTTGTACGATGAGCCTGTGACTGTATAGTAACCACTAAGCGTAAATGGTGACCGTAATGAGTGGATTCTGAAGTCCAATGTGCGTATCATGCTTTCGCTTCAAATACAATGATCGTCATTGCATATATCGTGAGAGAAAGATGAAACATGGGTGAATTTTCTGGGGGCTTACTTTTAGAGGACCTGGAGATAGTTTTGTGTGCATACATGAAAGGGGCGTACAGGGGGGTATGCGATGGAGAGAGAGATGCTCTTCGTTTCTCTTTATTATCACTAACTTTGTATATAGTATAAAAATATAAAATTCACAGTGCGGAATAAATATCATTGTGGGCACCATGCAATGCAAATTAGCGTTCGTACTCTTCCATATAACTTTGTAATGTTGTATATATGTAGAAACTCTAAAATAATTTTTTGGCCACACTTTATTCAAAAGGAATGTTGTATGCGAAATAAACGTGAAGAGAAGGCTTTTGAGATCAATGAGGTACGTGATGTAACATGTGTGAATGTGTAGTTGATGCATTTGGCGGGGCCTAGAGAGGTACGTGTGTGTATTACGTATTCGAGAGAGGCATGGATAGAGGGGCC
>NC_057798.1:488641870-488643107 GCF_018294505.1 Triticum aestivum
CGAGAAATGAAAGTGGTCTAGAGAGAGAGAGAGAGACGAATATGACATCACAATGAGAGATTCCATTCCCTTGAGTGTGTATATGCAAGGGGGAGGGAATAGAGGCACTAGGAGAAATTTTCTGTGTGTGTGCTGTTTGTGTTGGTATGTGTGGGTGTGAGAAGATAATGAGACGTGGGGGCAGAGGGTGTGTCACCGCGTGAGGTTCGGTGGGTCGAGGTGAGGCCCTTCGTTCGGTTCCGTCCTGCGCCACATTGGTCGGCCCGTGACGCATTTAGGAACACCCATGGATGACTAGACGTACAAGACAAAGATAGCAGAATTGTGAAGGACTCTGTGTCTACTGACAAAGCCGGCTAGGATTTGTAACCCTAGGTTCTCGGACTAAGGTAACCCCTTTATCTCTGATATTACTATTCATCCAACCTAACTATAAGGGGCATCCTACAGAATGCTCTGCTAGAATCATACTCGTCGATTAGGAAGAGAGGTGTGAGACAATGTGTCACGTCCCTAGTTCTGGTATGACCTAGACTAGCTAGTCATTCGTGCATCATGTTTAAATTCAATTTAAATTTGAAATGAGGATTTGTGAAACCCTCAGAATCATTTCTGAAAATGACCCAAATAAAAATTGCTCCAAAAAGGTTCAAGAAAATGCTCATGTTGCTCTCTGAAAATATTGGACAGAGATAAAAATCAAACCAATATTTTTAAGAGCCCATAAGTATTTATTTTGGGCATTTGGAATTAATGCATAATTATTTGCATTGGATATATATTTGTTATATATATAATATATGTCCAAAAATTATGCCATTTGTTGAGGAGCTCTGGAATAATACCACTAGTTCCTATAAAAATTGGCATAAGCAAATAAAATGATTTAGTATTTTTATTAAACCAAAACATATGTCAGAAAATAGAAAAATAAAAATAAAAGGGAGAAGAGACTTACCTGGCGCTTACCTCCCTGTGCAGCCCGTTCCTGTGCGGCCTGGCCGGCCCAGCTGGCCAGCCCAGCCCACCTGTCCCTCCTCCTCTGTCGTCTTCCTCCCCCTCGCCCAAGCAGCTGCGTGCCCGCGCCACAGCCGGCTGCGGCCACGCGTCCGGCCACCTCCTCCCTCCCTGCCTGCCTGTCCTCCCCCCCTCGTCGCTCTGGATGCCCCGGACGTTGCCACGCCCCCCCGGACCCACTCACTCTCCCCAGTCCTCTCCTCTACTCTCCCTCGCTCTC
>NC_057798.1:488643769-488768890 GCF_018294505.1 Triticum aestivum
CCCCTCCTCTCCTGCCTCCCCGTGCTCTGTAGCCGACAGCCGCTCGAGCCCGAGCTCTGGCCGCCTCCGCAAGCTTCTCTCCGGCGAGCTCCGCCGCCCCCGCAGCCTCCCGTCTGCTCCCCTAGATGCGGACGAGCCCGGGCTACGCCCCGGTGCCCTTAGCCGCCGCCCCGTGGCCTGCAACGCGGACACCGCCGCATCCTGAGGTCGCCGCCGACGACCTCGCCGTCCTGACATGCGGGCCCTGTCGGCCAGGTGATTAGCTTAGCACTAATCACCATTTAAGCTAACTCTGACACTGATAGTGGGCCCATGCGCCCTAATCTTTTAATTAGATTAGTAAAACCCCCTCGTTCAACACTGTGTCACTGATGTGTGGACCCCACACGTCAGGTTTGACCTGGTCAGCACTGTGGACCTGCTGACGCAGGCATGACGTCATGCTGACACAGTTATCCATTTTCTGGATTTAAATTAAATCAGGAAATTCCAGAAAATGATTCAAACTTCAAAAATTCATAGAAATTCAACCGTAGCTCAGATTGAAATAATTTATATAAGAAAAATTATCAGAAAAATGCAATCTTTCCATCTGTTCTAGTTTCATGCATGTCAAACCAACTTATACCTACTGCATAAGTGAAACACTAAAATGGCTTATATAAAGAGCTTATTTTGGAGATGCATTTGAATCTTTGGTTCAAATGGGTTTCACCCAAATGATTGCTAGCTGCATTAGCTCAAACAACATCACATCTACATGCCATGATCATGCATCATATTGTTGCATATGCTTGTGTTTTGATTGTCGACACCGTTCCTTCTCGATAGGTCCTGCTCCGGAGAGTGTTCCAGAGTACATGTCCGAGGAGCAGTGCCTTCCCTGTTGATCTACCAAGCAAGCAAACCCCCTTGTTCATTCCGATACCATCCTACTCTCTCGCTCCTGCTCTCAGTTATTGCATTAGGACAACAACGATTCATCTGCTACTTTGTGCTGCGGTAGTTGAACCCATTCCTCTCCATGACCTGTCATTGCCACAGTAAATAGTTGAAACCCACTAGCATGTGTAGGAGTTGATTGAGCCATGTTGTGTTCCTACCATGCTATGCCTGCTATTGCTTAGAGTGTGTCAGGTCTGATTCATTGGGAATGAATTGGATTACAGTGCTATGTTCCGATGCTGAGAGTGAAGTGTGTGAACACGATTTGGTAAAGGTAGCGGTGAGAGGCCATGTAGGAGTACATGGTGGGTTGTCTCACTGGAACCGTCCTTAAGCACTGAGTTCTATGTATGTTGTCCAATGACTCGATACTACCACACATTGGGTTCCGGTAACTCGACCCCTCTCAACTTATTAACCAACTTGATCTCTATCCAGGAGTCGCAACTAGTTTCTGGTGTTTGTAGGTAGTGCTATTTTTCTACCAAGTGGCACCCGGCAGGGTGGGCTTGGGACAGACTAGGCACACGTGGTCTGGTGTACCGAGTAGCACCCGGATGGTGGGCTCAGGAACCCTGCACACATCGTTTGGGGCCGTGAGCGAAACCCCGGCCGGATCTCCTTACCAATGGAACCTGAATAGGCGATAAACCTGGACTAGAGTCTTGTGTGGTTAGTCAGGTCGTGGCCGACACCCTCACCAGGCTTCCGCTTGAACGTTGCTGAGTTACATGACGTGTACATGGCGTTAAGTGGCGAGAGCGTGTGTGAATAAGTACACCCCTGCAGGGTTAACATGATCTATTCGAATAGCCGGGTCTGCGGTTATGGACTTCTTGGATGCTTACATGGTACATAGACCACTTGAAGTGGATACTCTAAAATGCTCAAGACAAGTGTGAGTGCTATGGATGGCCTTCTCGTAGGGAGACGGGAATGAATCCATAGTAGTGTATTGTGTGGTGACTAGTGGACTCGTGTGCGCCATATCACCTCAAGAGTTTCTGGTAGTCGTAGAACAGGGTAGCCAGAGAGTCAAAGCTGGCTTGCTGCAACTAAACCCCACATTACCCTCTTGATACAAATGCATGTATGATAGGATCTGATGTAAGTCTTGCTAAGTACCTTTGTACTCATGTTGCTTTATTTATGTTTTTGCAGCGGAGACTTCGGTCTTACTAGTGTTCTCGTGGACTTTGACGAGTAGCTTGTACCTCAGCTACGATCTTGATCGGATGTTGTAGATAGTCAGGCTCTTTAGCCTTTTTCATTTGTAGATGTCTGTACTCAGACATGTAATGCTTCCGCTTGTTGCTTGTATGCTCTGTATGATGGGTCCTGTGACCCCTGTTTGCAATAAATGCTATGTTGGCTCTTGAGCCTTATTTATATGAGTTGTTGAGTTATGCTGTGATGCCATGTTGTACAGCACATTCTTGCATGTTATGCGTACGTGTAATGTGTATTGCTATGTGTGAGATCTGACTATCTAGTTGTTTATCCTTAGTAGCCTCTCTTACCGGGAAATGTCTCCTAGTGCTTCCACTGAGCCCTGGTAGCTTGCTACTGCTCCGGAACACTTAGGCTGGCCGGCATGTGTCCTTCTTCGTTCCTGTGTCTGTCCCTTCGGGGAAATGTCATGCGATGAATACCGGAGTCATGTTAGCCCGCTACAGCCCGGTTCACCGGAGTCCTGTTAGCCCAGTGCTACAGCCTGAATTCACTCGCTGATGACCGACACGTTCGATGCTTGGTCATGGATGCATGTCCCTGTAAGCTTGTGCCACTTTGGGTTTACGACTAGCCATGTCAGCCCGGGCTCCTTATCATATGGATGCTAGCGACATTATCATATACGTGTGCCAAAAGGCGCAAACGGTCCCGGGCAAAGGTAAGGCGACACCCGTGGGGATACCGTGCATGAGGCCGCAAGGTGATATGAGGTGTTACATGCTAGATCGATGTGGCATTGAGTCGGGGTCCTGACAGCTTTGGTATCAGAGCCTGACTGCCTGTAGGATTACCAAGACAAAATGGTCGAAGTTGAGTCTAGAAATTCTTTAGTTATGTAAGGGAATTGATTGTGGGAAGGAACGTAAGGCTCTTTTACTCCTTTTACCTCATGGCCTTCTGATCTGAGTCATACTATCTTTCCTACGGGGTTAAGGAACTAGGCTTATCTTCCGTTTATTAGGATCACGTGTTACTACTCCGTAGTCCCATAGGTTTGGTTGATCAGAGTCATACCCCAGTTTCGAGTACTTCCGGTGTAGTCTGTTTGGTACTATCCCAGAACCTTGAGTGGTGTTGTTGAGTTGTTGTACTACCCCATTTTTGGCAGGATGTCTCATTCTGAGCATTTTACTGCTGTTATGCTGCCAGAATTGCCCTAGGAGTTCGAGAGATACTAATTTCCTTATCCTACATTCTATAGCCTATAATTGATGCTTATTCCGTCCCTGGTTTTGTTTCTCAGGATGTCATCAAGTTCTGTTGCTCGTAGCCAGAACCACGGAGATGGTAGGGACGAGGATCCTCTCGACCAACCTTCATTGTCAGAGTTCATGTTAGAAATGGAGAGGAACAAGCGTGAGTCTAACCGCTTGTTGGCACGTATCGAGGAGAACACCGCCCATTAGTTCAAAGGGTCTGTAACCATCCATGACTTCATCCGCTTGCACCCACCTACCTTTCATCATTCCATCGAGCCACTCGATGCAGATGACTGGCTCCGTAGCATCACTCATAAGCTGCGTTCCACGAACATAGCTGAAGATGACAAGGTCACCTATGCCACATACCACCTGGAAGGTCCTGCTAGTCTTTGGTGGCAGAACTATGAGGCTATGCTTCCAGCTGGCCAGATTCCTACCTGGAGAGATTTCACTAAGGCTTTTCGCGAGCATCACATTCCTGAAGCCCTCATTGATCGCAAGAGAGAAGAGTTCTGTAGTCTCACCCAGAGTAAGATGGATGTTGATGCTTACAGTAGAGAGTTTGAGAACCTCGCCCGCTATGCCACAGAAGAGGTGTCCACGGACGCCAAGAAGCAGGCTAGGTTCCGGAAGGGTCTCAACCCCAAGTTGCATCGTGATCTCCACCTGCATCAATGTGATACATTCCAGGCTCTTGTGAACAAGGCCATTAATGCAGAGACAGCTCAACTCACTTACGAGCAGTCCCGTAAGCACACCCGTGATTTGGGATCTTCCTCCGGCTCCAGTTCTCAAAAGCGTCGGATTTGGATTCCAAACTCCGCTCTTCCTTCCGGATATGCACCGAGGCCATCCCATGTGGTGCCTTCCCCAACTCAGTCGTATGTTCCACCCAGGCCTACTGGTAGACCGCTTGTCAGTGCGGGTCCACGTCCAACTTCAGGGATTTGCTTCACATGCGGGAAGCCAGGACACTATGCACGTGACTGCTCTCAGACTAGTTATGCCCCACCCCAACCCGAGAAGTCTGTTGGCCATGGTAAGCCATCATGCAAGATGATCAGTGTAAGGTCAGCCCCCACTGAACATGGACGTGTGCATCACGTCTCAGCTAAAGACGCTCATGATGATCCAGATGTCGTTCTTGGTACACTCCTTCTCAATTGTCATCCAGCATCGGTTCTATTCGATACTGGAGCATCTCACTCCTTCATTTCTGAAGGCTATGCTCGTTTGCACGACATGTCATTTTGTGATATGCCAACTCCGCTTGAAATCCAAACCCCAGGGTCTAGATGGCAAACCACCAGAATCAGCTATGGTAATGAAATCCTTGTTGATAGACTTGTATTTCTTGCATCACTTGTAGCCCTCAAGTCCTCAGATATTAACATCATCTTAGGTATGGACTGGATGACAGCTCATCATGCCAAGATTGATTGTTACACAAGATCTGTTCAGCTTACACACCCATCTGGCAAGATAGTCACTGTCCCCACTAGAGTTGCAAAGCGTCAGCTCTATTCTCTTAATGCCAGCCCTCTTCCAGACCTTGAAGATATCCCGGTAGTCCGTGACTTTCCGGATGTCTTTCCAAAGGAACTGCTAGGTGTTCCACCTGACAGAGATGTAGAGTTCGTCATAGATCTTATCCCAGGAACTGCTCCAATCTCCAGGAGACCTTACAAGATGGCACCCTTAGAACTAGCCGAGCTTAAGAAACAACTTGATGAGTCCTTGCAAAAGGGTTTCATCCGTCCTAGTTCTTCTCCTTGGGCTTGCCCTGTCCTCTTCGTCAAGAAGAAGGATGGTACAGACCGGATGGTTGTAGATTATCGTCCCGTTAATTTGGTCACGATAAAGAATAAGTATCCGCTCCCCAGGATCAACGATCTGTATGATCAGCTCGCTGGATCCTCAGTCTTCTCCAAGATGGATTTGAGGTTAGGCTACCACCAAATCAAGATTAGAAATGGGGACATTCCCAAGACAGCCTTTGTCACTCGTTATGGCCAGTACGAGTACACTGTCATGTCTTTCGGTCTAACCAACGCCCCAGCCACTTTCTCCCGTTTGATGAACTCGATCTTCATGGAGTACTTAGATAAGTTCGTCGTGGTTTACCTCGATGATATTCTTATTTACTCGAAGAACAAGGAAGAGCATCCCGAACATCTTAGACTTGTGTTAGAAAAACTCAGAGAGCACCGCCTTTATGGCAAGTTCTCCAAGTGTGAATTTTGGTTGCCACAAGTGACCTACCTAGGCCACGTAATCTCTGGTAAGGGCATTGCTGTCAATCCCGAGAGAGTTAAGGCCGTTCTCGATTGGACTCCACCTGAAACCGTTAAACAAGTTAGGAGTTTCCTTGGTCTAGCCAGCTATTGTCGCCGCTTTGTTGAAAACTTCTCCAAAGTAGCCAAACCTCTCACGGAACTTCTCAAGAAAGATAAAAAGTTTGAGTGGTCCCCACAGTGTGAGTACAGTTTTCAGGAACTGAAAAGACGCCTGACTTCTGCTCCCATACTTGTGCCACCCGATTTCACAAAGGACTTTGTTATCTATTGCAACGCCTCACGACAGGGACTAGGTTGCATTCTTATGCAGGATCGTCATGTGATTGCCTATGCATCTCGACAGTTGCATCCACATGAGGATAATTATCCTACACATGATCTAGAGCTTGCAGCCGTAGTCTATGTACTCAAGACCTGGCGACATTACCTTCTTGGTAAATGTTGCGAGATCTACACCGATCACCAGAGTCTCAAGTATATCTTCACACAACCAGATTTGAACCTTAGGCAAAGACGTTGGTTGGAGTTGATCATAGATTATGATCTAGGGATTACTTACACTCCAGGCAAAGCCAATGTCATGGCTGATGCGCTAAGTCGTAAATCCTATTGCAACAACCTCATGTTGCAGCAAGGCCAACCACTTCTCCATGAGGAATTCTGTAAGCTCAACCTTCACATTGCTCCTCACGGATTCCTTTCTACCTTGGTGGCGAAACCTACTCTTGTGGATCATATCATAGAAGCCCAGAAGCATGATACGGGGATTACCCGGATCAAGAGAAACATTGCCAAGAGTATTGCTGGTAGTTTCTCTATAGATGATCAAGGTGTCGTTTTCTTTGGGAACCGCCTGGTTGTCCCCAAGAAGCAGCATCTTCGACAACTGATTCTTAAGGAGGCGCATGAATCTCCTCTCACGATTCATCCTGGTAGTACTAAGATGTATCAGGACCTACGCCAGAGGTTCTGGTGGACTAGGATGAAGAGAGAAATTGCTCAGTTTATTGCTAACTGTGACCTTTGTCGTCGCGTTAAGGCAGAGCATCAAAGGCCTGCTGGCACCCTTCAACCTTTAGCTATTCCTGAATGGAAATGGGATAAAGTTGGTATGGACTTCATCACCGGCTTTCCCAGGACCAAGAGAGGGAATAATGCTATCTTCGTAGTCATTGATCGTCTCTCCAAAGTGGCGCACTTCCTACCTGTTCGAGAGAGTATCACCGCTAGTCAGCTCGCTGACTTATACATTTCTCGGATAGTGTCATTTCATGGTGTTCCACTAGAGATCAATTCAGACCGTGGTAGTCTTTTCACTTCTCATTTCTGGGAGAGTTTCCAAACTGCCATGGGAACCCATCTTTCCTTCAGCACCGCTTTCCACCCTCAGTCGAGTGGTCAGGTGGAAAGGGTCAACCAAATTCTCGAAGACATGCTTAGAGCTTGCGTTATCTCATTCGGTATGGATTGGCAGAAATGTCTTCCTTTCGCCGAGTTTGCTTATAACAATAGCTATCAATCCAATGTCAAGAAAGCTCCTTTTGAGGTTCTCTATGGATGAAGATGTCGAACACCTTTGAACTGGTCAGAAACCGGTGAAAGACAATTCTTTGGACCGGACATGATCCAGGAGGCAGAAGAGCAAGTTCGCATCATTCGTGAGAATTTGAAAACAGCCCAGTCTCGTCAGAAGAGTCAGTATGACCGCCATCATAAGGATATGACTTATGAAATTGGCGACCAAGCTTACCTTCGGGTCACTCCTTTGAAGGGTACCCATCGTTTCGGTATCAAGGGCAAGTTGGCTCCTCGTTACATTGGTCCTTTTTGCATTCTCTCTAAACGAGGAGAGGTTGCCTACCAGTTGGAACTACCCCCACATATTTCTCGAGTTCATGATGTCTTCCATGTCTCTCAACTCAGGCATTGCTTCTCGGATCCCATCCGCGGAGTGGACCACGAAACACTTGATCTCCAAGATAACCTCACGTATCGAGAGTATCCGGTTCACATTCTTGATCAAGCAGAGCATGTCACTCGACGTCATAACATCAAGTTTCTCAAGGTTCAGTGGTCTCATCATTCCGAGAGAGAAGCTATTTGGGAGCGAGAAGATCGTCTTCGACTGGAGTACCCCGCTTTCTTTCCGTCGACCCCTGAATCTCGGGACGATATTCTTCCAAGTGGGGGCGAGTTGTCACGTCCCTAGTTCTGGTATGACCTAGACTAGCTAGTCATTTGTGCATCATGTTTAAATTCCATTTAAATTTGAAATGAGGATTTGTGAAACCCTCAGAATCATTTCTGAAAATGACCCAAATAAAAATTGCTCCAAAAAGGTCCAAGAAAATGCTCATGTTGCTCTTTGAAAATATTGGACAGAGATAAAAATCAAACCAACATTTTTAAGAGCCCATAAGTATTTATTTTGGGCATTTGGAATTAATGCATAATTATTTGCATTGGATATATATTTGTTATATATATAATATATGTCCAAAAATTATGCCATTTGTTGAGGAGCTCTGGAATAATACCACTAGTTCCTAAAAAAATTGGCATAAGCAAATAAAATGATTTAGTATTTTTATTAAATCAAAACATATGTCAGAAAATAGAAAAATAAAAATAAAAGGGAGAAGAGACTTACCTGGCGCTTACCTCCCTGTGCAGCCCGTTCCTGTGCGGCCTGGCCGGCCCAGCTGGAAAGCCCAGCCCACCTGTCCCTCCTCCTCTGTCGTCTTCCTCCCCCTCGCCCAAGCAGCTGTGTGCCTGCGCCACAGCCGGCCACAGCCACGCGCCCGGCCACCTCCTCCCTCCCTGCCTGCCTGTCCTCCCCCCTCGTCGCTCTGGATGCCCCGGACGTCGCCACGCCCCCCGGACCCTCTCACTCTCCCCAGTCCTCTCCTCTCATCTCCCTCGCTCTCTCTCTCACGGCCGAACGCGCACGTCGCCACCGCTCGCCGTAGCCGTAGCCACCGCGCCCCTCGAGAGCATCTGAGCCGTCCCCGAGCTCCGCGCCGTCGTCCTCATCCTCCCCGTCAAGCCACGCATCACCGGACGCCCCGTGGAGCTGTCGTCGTTGCCATCTTCGCCTCCGGCCGCCGTGGATCTCCGTCGCCGCTCGCCGCCATTAGCGCCTCCCCCGAGCTCGCCGTCGTCTCTTCCGGTCCCCTGTGAGCCCCCCCGCGTCGGTTTCCCCTCCTCTCCTGCCTCCCCGTGCTCTATAGCCCGCAGCCGCTCGAACCCGAGCTTCGGCCGCCGCCGCGAGCTTCGCTCCGGCGAGCTCCGTCGCCCCCGCAGCCTCCCGTCTGCTCCCCTGGATGCGGACGAGCCCGAGCTATGACCGAGTGCCCTTAGCCGCCGCCCCGTGGCCTGTAACGTGGACGCCGCCGCGTCCTGTGGTCGCCACCGACGACCTCGCCGGCCTGACATGCGGGCCCTGTCGGCCAGGTGATTAGCTTAGCGCTAATCACCATTTAAGCTAACTCTGACACTGATAGTGGGCCCCTGCGCCCTAATCTTTTAATTAGATTAGTAAAACCCCCTTGTTTAACACTGTGTCACTAACGTGTGGACCCCACACATCAGGTTTGACCTGGTCAGCACCGTTGACCTGCTGACGCAGGCATGACGTCATGCTGACGCAGTTATCCATTTTCTGGATTTAAATTAAATCAGGAAATTCCAGAAAATGATTCAAACTTCAAAAATTTATAGAAATTCAACCGTAGCTCAGATTGAAATAATTTATATATGAAAAATTATCAAAAAAATGCAATCTTTCCATATGTTCTAGTTTCATGCATGTCAAACCAACTTATACCTACTGTATAAGTGAAACACTAAAATGGCTTATATAAAGAGCTTATTTTGGAGATGCATTTGAATCTTTGGTTCAAATGGATTTCACCCGAATGATTTCTAGCTGCATTAGCTCAAACAACATCACATCTACATGCCATAATCATGCATCATATTGTTGCATATGCTTGTGTTTTGATTGTCGACACCGTTCCTTCTCGATAGGTCCTGCTCCGGAGAGTGTTTTAGAGTACCTGTCCGAGGAGCAGTGCCTTCCCTGTTGATCTACCAGGCAAGCAAACCCCCTTGTTCATTCCGATACCATCCTACTCTCTCGCTCCTACTCTCAGTTATTGCATTAGGACAACAACGATTCATCTGCTACTTTGTGCTGCGGTACTTGAACCCATTCCTCTGCATGACCTGTCATTGCCACAATAAATAGTTGAAACCCACTAGCATGTGTAGGAGTTGATTGAGCCATGTTGTGTTCCTACCATGCTATGCCTGCTATTGCTTAGAGTGTGTCAGGTCTAATTCATTGGGAATGAATTGGAGTACAGTGCTATGTTCTGATGCTGAGAGTGAAGTGTGTGAACACGATTTGGTAAAGGTAGCGGTGAGAGGCCATGTAGGAGTACATGGTGGGTTGTCTCACTGGAACTGTCCTTAAGCACTAAGTTCTATGTATGTTGTCTAATGACTCGATACTACCACACATTGGGTTCCGGTAACTCGACCCCTCTCGAATTATTAACCAACTTGATCTCTGTCTAGGAGTCGCAACTAGTTTCTGGTGTTTGTAGGTAGTGCTATTTTTCTACCAAGTGGCACCCGGCAGGGTGGGCTTGGGACAGACTAGGCACACGTGGCCTGGTGTACCGAGTGGCACCCGGATAGTGGGCTCGGGAACCCTGCACACATCGTTTGGGGCCGTGAGCGAAACCCCGGACGGATCTCCTTGCGGATGGAACCCGAATAGACGATAAACCTGGACTAGAGTCTTGTGTGGTTAGTCAGGTCGTGGCCGACACCCTCGCCAGGCTTCTGCTTGAAGGTTGCTGAGTTACATGACGTGTACATGGAGGTAAGTGGCGAGAGCGTGTGTGAAGAAGTACACCCCTGCAGGGTTAACATGATCTATTCGAATAGCCGGGTCCGCGATTATGGACTTCTTGGATGCTTACATGGTACATAGACAACTTGAAGTGGATACTCTAAAATGCTCAAGACAAGTGTGAGTGCTATGGGTGGCCTTCTCGTAGGGAGACGGGAATGAATCCATAGTAGTGTATTATGTGGTGACTAGTGGACTCGTGTGCGCCATATCACCTCAAGAGTTTCTGGTAGTCGTAGAACATGGTAGCCACAGAGTCAAAGCTGGCTTGCTGCAACTAAACCCCACATTACCCTCTTGATACAAATGCATGTATGATAGGATCTGATGTAAGTCTTGCTGAGTACCTTTGTACTCATGTTGCTTTATTTATGTTTTTGCAGCGGAGACTTCGGTCTTACTAGAGTTCTCGTGGACTTCGACCACTAGCTTGTACCTCAGCTACGATCTTGATCGGATGTTGTAGATAGTCAGGCTCTTTAGCCTTTTTCATTTGTATATGTCTGCACTCAGACATGTAATGCTTCCGCTTGTTGCTTGTATGCTCTGTATGATGGGTCCTGTGACCCCTGTTTGCAATAAATGCTATGTTGGCTCTTGAGCCTTATTTATATGAGTTGTTGAGTTATGTTGTGATGCCATGTTGTACAGCACATACTTGAATGTTATGCGTATGTGTAATGTGTATTGCTATGTGTGGGATCTGACTATCTAGTTGTTTATCCTTAGTAGCCTCTCTTACTGGGAAATGTCTCCTAGTGCTTCCACTGAGCCCTGGTAGCTTGCTACTGCTCCGGAACACTTAGGCTGGCCGGCATGTGTCCTTCTTCGTTCCTGTGTCTGTCCCTTCGGGGAAATGTCACGCGATGAATACTGGAGTCCTGTTAGCCCGCTACAGCCTGGTTCACCGGAGTCCTGTTAGCCCAGTGCTACAGCCTGGATTCACTCGGTGATGACCGACACATTTGATGCTGGGTCATGGATGCCTGTCCCTGTAAGCTTGTGCCACTTTGGGTTTACGACTAGCCATGTCAGCCCGGGCTCCTTTTCATATGGATGCTAGTGACACTATCATATACATGTGCCAAAAGGCGCACACGGTCCTGGGCAAAGGTAAGGCGACACCCGTGGGGATACCGTCCGTGAGGCCGCAAAGTGATATGAGGTGTTACATGCTAGATCGATGTGGCATTGAGTCGGGGTCCTGACACAATGCGTGAGAGACATGCCTAAAGATAATGTGCGTACATGAGACACGTAGGCAGGTCCATGTATATAGAAAGGGTCGATGGGGATTGCGAGTGTGTATGTTTGCGAGAGGAAGAGTGCTTGTGATAAAGGTTAGTGAAAACAGTTGTAAATGGTTACGAGAGGGAGGGAGGGTAATATATAGAGCATGTGTGCGAGAAAGACACCTCGGGAGAGAGTGTGTGAGCATGTGTGAGAGACCACCGATGGAGAGTGAAACTACACGTAAAAGACTGCTGTACACATTGATTAAAGATATAAATTGTATCCAAATATTAGGATGGGATCATGATATTTTCAATTCGTGTAAGGAGCAGTCATTGATCCATCAGACATCTAGATTCTATCGAATTTGAGCATGTATATGTTATTAGTCAACACAATTGGTCCACATAGTTAGTATTTTGAACTCCAGACAATGCATCGCTTTAGCAATCGAATATAAACGTGAGTATAGTTCATGTTGTGTGTAAAACACATTATACATACGAAAGTTACACAATGAACATTATAAATAGCTACCTATGAACTAGCATACATTTGAATTCAACTTTAGGTGGTTTAAAAAAATCAAATTCAACATGAAGTCCATTCAATTATTTGAATTTGATATCATGGCATTTGTAAACCATACCTAAATTATAGGGCACCAATCTTTGCTCTGATTTTGTACATAATAGCATATGTAGTTGTGTACAAACTAGATTCAAATTTCGCTCCTCCATTCCAAAATAATCGTAGTTATAGGATTTTCAAGTGTCAAAATTTCAAAAAGAAGCGGATAATTTAATGAGGTTTTCAAACATACAAGGTCAAATATAACATTGTCTATTTAGGTCAATCCTCATAGTTCAAGAGTACTCTAAACGTGAATGCTTGTGTTTCAAAATTTCGAACGAAGCGCCAAAAGAGCCTCTACTCGCCCGAAACCGCGTGAGACCAATGTTTGGTAGTACAAGGAAATTACTTTTCTAATAACTCCGACCCGTGAAACCTACTGGCCCGACGTCCAAAAGTCTAAACCGGGGTAGGTTTGTAGATTCATCTAGACGCCACACAATCGCCTCCGAAAAACATTCATACACAATGGCTGCCTAAGCACACATGCGCACGGCCGAAATCGCTCGGGCCCACTATTTGGGACACCCGAGATTACCATCCTACCCCCGACCCGCAGTAGGTCTGAAATTTAAGAGGGGGGCAAAGTTTGTACTTTCCCCAAATTTCAAACGAGCGCGTCCCATCTTCTGTTCAAAAAAGCCAAAAACAAGCGCGTCCCAGACCGAAACATGGTTTCCCCCCCACCCGTCCGATTCCCCATTCGTACTCCGTGGGCGCCAAAACTACCTCTCCACCAGCCGCGAAACCCCGACGTCCTCCGTCCGCCACCCCATCCCACCCATCAACCGCTGCCCTCCTCCATCACGCCGGAGCCGATACCCCAACATCAGCGTCCACCGCAACCTCAACCGCAACGCCCTCCCTGTCTAGTAGCTGAAGACGAGGCCGAGCAGTCCATACCCGAGCCAGTTCAACCATGCCGTCCTGCGCCTCACCGCTGCCGCTCCAATTTCGCCACCGTCCACCGCACCGGAACTGTTCCTACTACGCCGTCCTTCGCCGCCTCGGATCTGCTTCCCCTCCGCTGATACAACCATGGTAACACAGTCAACAATTTGTCCATGAGTTTGTCGAAGGAACAACGGCTCTCCAAAACATCGGTCCCCTCGAGAAAAACAAGAAGATCGCTGCAACATATCTACGCTACACTGGCAACCGACACGGGTACTCCTCTTCCCTTATTCGTGCAAATCTTACACGTCTGCTTGCACGGTATTCATCCCACAGAAGACACTAGTTGACCGCTTCTTCTTCATACTAGATGTTCCTAGTAACTCGCGATGCACGAGGTTTCTCCTCATATACTATTTAACCTTAGCTAGAGGTCTGTCGCCCCCCTGAATTTCAATTTCTAGCCAGTTGATTCCCAATTAACGGAAGCATTCCCCAGCGTAACAGGCACTAGTACGCCTATTACACCGGGGAAGCAGCGCCTTGGTGTTTATCTTAGGGGCGTGTGCGGCCTAGATCTACTAGCGCCTAATCTGGAGACTGGAGGTCAGCCGGGATTAAAGGGATGGCCTGGGGGGGCTTCCAAGCACGTCGGTGGTGTGAGGTCGAGGGGAGGGCAGAGCGGCGGTGGCAGGGGTCTGGGCTGGTGGTCGCTGGCGGTTCGAGAAAGATCGTCAACAGTGACTGGCGGGAGGTAGACGAAGGCCATTTGCCCGTTCCTTATAGATCAGACGGTTCATTAAAAAAATCGACTGACCTATTTATTTTCAGTCGACTGTTATCTTAGATATGACCACACGTGGTGGTGTGCTGGAGGAGTACCTGCATTGCCTGTGCTCATATATTACAAAATCATACGGAGTAGAATCTAATTTTGTTTGCCATGAAATGTTGTAGAGCTATCATATGTCTCCTGTCATTTATTTTTCAGCCACATGCTATCTGCTACTTTTACAGTGCAGTAGTTCTGCACACACTTCACCCATACTCTCACTATTGTGTTTTTATGCAAGGGTATTTCAGAGTCTGCCGAAAGAGAAGCAGCAAAGAAAAGAGAGAAGTCACGCCAGCTTTCTTCGCGGGTATGCATGACACGTTACAGCGCTATAAAGGGTGTAATATCAGCAGATGGAGACGGTAAATGTAGCTTTGGAGTTTATGACCTCGCTCGCAATGAACCACCATCCCAGGTGCTTGCTTTAACTTCGCGGTGTAATATGTGGTTGCATGTTCCATATGGTGTCTAGCTTGTATTCGAAAGGTCAAAGTCGGTCTGATAAGGAAATATTTTTTTTACATGAACCACCATCCCGTGAGACAAATAGCTAGTCAGGGCACTGGTCGAGCCAGTGACAAGCCCAGCAAAGATAGACACCACCTGGAAGCCAACTAAAAAGCGGCGATGGTGGCGAAGCAGCCTGCTTCCCACCAGGCTCTCAGGTTCTAGATGATCATGCTCACCACTCCAGCCGGATGTCTAGCTTGTATTGCTTCCATTTTGGTTAAATTGCATCTGCTTAGCTTACACATTATACCTTTGAATGTGACATGCCTTTCTGTTTTTAGTACATACTAGTACATCTGTATATTAACCATGTTCTTACATCAAACTAATGTTCTTGTGTATCCCTCATCAATCACTTATGACAAGGCACGCAGGCAAGGGGACTACTCCTCATTTGAAGAATGCAGCGTCAGCCTCCCGACATGATTCTCAAGAAACATAAATGCTAGATGAAGATAGTGAACGTAGCTCTGTAGTTGATTACAACATTTCCCCTACACTAGCATCGCAGGTGCTTGCTCTAACTTGGTAGCGTGATATGTGGTTGCATGTTGCATATGGTGTCTAGATTGTAATTCTTCCAATCTGGTTAAACTACATGTGCTAGTCTGCTTAGCTTATACATTATACCTGTTAATGTGACATGCCTTCCTATATTTAGTACATAGTACATCTGTCTATTAAGCATGTCCTTACATAAAACTATTGTTTTTTGTATCCTACGTCAATCAATATGACGAGACACCTTTAGTATATGCAGTGCGATATTAGTTGCATCTTTCATATGATTTATAGCATGCGCTGCTTCTAATTTGTTGAAATTCCATTTATGATGGGACGCTTTTAACTTGGCAGAGTCATATTGGTTGCATCTTTCATGTGGTGTCTAGCTTGGCATTGCTTCTTATTTGCTGGAATGGTTTCTGCTTAGTTTACACAAACAGTTGTGAACATGCCATGCCGTCATGTTTTTCGTACATATTCCATCCTGGTATCACGTGTTTGCCTTACATCAAAGTAGTGATTGTCAGTATCATGCATGAACGAGTTCTGAAGAGAGAATTTTATTGCTTTTTCTTGTTGGTTTTACTTGACAATTCAAAATCAATAAAGCAGAAGGAAGTTAGCAAGGCAGCGGATAAAGGTGCTCCTTCCAAACGGAGGGCCTCTACAGTTTCTACTCCTCTACACCCCAAGATGATTTCCAAGACAACACATGCATAAACACTCAACAAAGCTGTGTTTATGATTAGCACGTCTCCCCTAGTGCAGCATCACCGGTGCTCCCTCTAACTTGGCACTGTTATATGTGATTGCATGTTATGTGTGATGTCTAGCTTGTATTGCTTCTAATTTTGTTGAATTCCATCTGCTTACTTTACACATTATACTTGAATAAGACACGCGTTCCTGTTTCTAGAACATACAATATCTGTCTATCAAACCATGTTCTTACATCAAATTACTACTGTTGTGTAACCTGCAACAATCACTTATCATAAGACACATTTGACTTTGGAGTGTGATATAGGTTACATCTCACATTCTTTTCTGGCTGGTACTACTAATTTGTTGAAATGGCACTTATGGCGAGACAGTTTTAACTTGGTAGAGTGATATTCGTTGCATCTTTCATATGGTGTCTAGATTTCATTGCTTCTAATTTGTTGAAATGGCTTCTCCTTAGTTTACACATCATAAGCTGTGAATATGCAATGTTGTGAATATGCAATGGCACTAATGACGAGAGACCTCTAACATGGTAGTGTGATGTTGTTTGCATCTTGCATATGATTTATTCTTGTACTGCTTCACATTTGTTTAAACGCCATTTATGATGAGACACTGTTAACTTGGCAGAGCGATATTTGTAGCATCTTTCATATGGTGTCTACCTTCCATACCATTGCTTCTAATTTGGTGAAATGTCTTCTTCTTAGTTTACACATCATAGTTCTGGTTATCTCTTCCGTCCTGTTTTTCATACATATTACATCCTCCTATCATGTGGTTGTCTAACATCAAAGTTCAGTTCGTCTGCATCACGCATCAATTTGTTCTGAAGAACTAAATTGTTATTCGTTTTTCTTGTCGGCTTGACTTAACATGGCACAGAGAAAGAGGAAGAAACATAGAATGGGAGGGAATGAGAAGAGGATGAATCCTACAGATTCTGCTGGTACTGATGGTGCAATAGAAGGTCAAAGTCGAGTGGAAAATTCTACAAAAACGCCATCCCATGCTACACGAGCTGCAAAAAAAGCCAAACAGAAACAAATAGCTGCCACCAAACAAGCAGAGACATCCCTAGTTCTTGCAACACCTACCACAGTACTACCAGCTGCATGACTTACTCATGCGTCAACTGAGCTAGCAGCACGTTCCCAAGCTCCCTTGCCACCTGACACTACTTCCCAAGCACTCTTGACACAAGACGAGTTGGCAATATCAGATGAACCTTGTGAGCTTCAACAGCAAGAAGGTAGTTGCTAGAGTCAAGTTACAGTTGCATGTTTCTTTATATGTAGTCTCATAGTTTGATGTACACTAACACTTCCTATGTTCGTTGTTGGACTAGGACCTAGGCGCAAGAGGAAACAAACATCAGGGATATTGCTCGATAGGTTAACTAAATCTAAAGGAGGAAGAATGGAGATCTGTTTTGAGGGAGGTTTAAAAATGCCACGTGATGCTACAGAGTGAGCCAAGTTAGTATCAGAGGCAGCGGTTGCCGTTAGGTGTCATGTACGTATCCTCCCAACATGGATTCAGTACAGGAATGACAAAGATGAAACCCAGTTCAACACCTTCCTCGACCATTTATCTGTAAGTATGGTTATGTATGGAAACTAGTAATATCGTCTTGTTCTGTCCCATACTTTCTAGGTTGCTGATAATGAGACTCCCATAATTTTCAACAGATGAGGTTCAAGTTGGATAGCCAAGATGATGCAACCAGACAAGCATGCACCCATGTTTTCAAGTCTGCTTTGCGATAGTATCGGTATAACTTGAGGAAAACTCACTTTGACGGCAAGGCTAACAGTGAACTTTCCCAAACATCTCCAGTGGAAAATATATCAGATGAAGACTGGAGGGGCCTTGTTAAACACTGGTCTGATCCAAAGTATCAGGTACATTATATATATGTGATCAGATCACATGTTGAAGTCCTATTTACGCATGTGCCACACAAATATATCTTCTTGTAGGTGAACTGTTCAAAGAACAAGGCCAACCGTACGAAAGTGAAATTCCAACAGACGACAGGATCTCATAGCTATATTGCACACTTCGAGGCTCTTGTAATTAGTTGCCGTTTCACTCTTTTTGCTGTACCATATTATCAGATCTATATTGACTTGTTCGAAATGCAGAGGAAAGCCCGCAAGGACCAAAAAGTACCTGAACCAAATGTTGTGAAAATCTTCAAGGACCGTCACACCAGCAAGAAGAAGAGCATGACTACACCAGTCAAAGCCGCTGTTGTAAGTCCTTAATCCTCATGCCTTTTAACTACTACTTACTCTGACTTGTGCCTTGAACTGCATGGTTTTCAGCCAATGTCTATTACTCTTTTCAATTTTATACACAATTGTCTTAACGTATCATTGCACCTTACAAGGTTTAAAAGAGAGGAGTGATGTTCCTTTGATCTTGACCCATAATCTAGTTCCGTGCTGGACTTGCCCACACAATGTTACAATTGCCTGTTTGTCTGTTCTCAGTTGTTTTGTGATATGAAGGATTTCATACTATGCTTACTGTATTATAAACTTCATCTCTTTATCCTTGGCCCTCAATACAATGTGAAGAAATAGACAATACATTAGTGATGGTACATGGTCATATGTTTGGAACCTGGTTTTATTATGTACTTTGCAATAAAATATAACTAATATTTTACATGGGTTCACTAGAATAAGTTCTGTATATATACCAAAGCTATTTTGTTTGGTTTTGCTGCCTCCTTAATATCTTCTGTTCTAGTAGTACTAATGTAAAACCTCAAGTTTTCAGTGAGCTATGGAAAAAATGGTGGAACCGCCACCTTCTGAAGGTGGCGAGGCAACTATAACCGCAATGTCAGCTCTTGCCGCAGTGGGTCAGTACCTGTCCACTAACAGTGCCAAAAGCACGTTCCTGTGTAATACTGGGTTGGTTGTTAATGCAATATCGTCCAAACTGCCTCATGATCAAGATATGCAACTCAAAGCAATGTTGTATTTGCGCTCCAGACACAAGTCCGTTCCCTAACAGAGACCCTTTGTGAAACAAGGAGAGACATTGTTCGATGTCGTCAAGATATGCATGGTTTTGAAACCAGACTATCAGACATTTGCTATGTTGTTCAGGAGCCTAGGGGAAATGAAGGCGAGGGTTATGGTGCTCCATCAGACAATACAACATGAAAACGTAACGGTCAGGTCAAATGAACTGAGCTTCTGAACTTCTGGTGGTGCATTTATCTGCTAGACTGTTAAGTTTTATGCCAACCTTCCTTTTGTTATATAGTTGTAATTTGTTTTGGTGCGATACAAAATTTATTCTTAACGTGCAGCCACCGGCTGAAGAAAAAAGCAAGCCATTTTTGTATAGTGTAGGGTGTTCCCTATATTTGCACTAGTGGCGATCTTTGATGCCGAGTGGATGTAATCTGTGCAATCGCCTTAATAGCCTACCGTTAGTTTCAGCCTTATTTATTTCCTAGTCTTCTTTTTCCCTGGTTTGCTAGTGGCCGCAACTACCACGGGCCATATACGGGCCGTAGGATCCATGGGTCTCCTACGAGCCATTGATAAATGGGCCTCCAACAGTGCGTAGAATCGGTTGGCGGGCTATCGGATAAATGGGTCTACATGGGCCGTAAACGGGCGTAATTGGTAATGGCCCAGCACGGTAACATGCCATTAATAGGCCGTAGGACAGCAAAGGCTTAATTCTGTCACAAGCATAATGGGCCGTTAATGGGCCACAATATAGGACGGGCTGGAAATGGCGCAATGGGTTAACATGCCAGAAACGGGCCAACTCTTGCCATGGGCTGAATTTGGCCCATTAGGGTAACAGGCCAGTAACAGGCCGACTCTTGCCATGGGCCGAATTTGGCCCATTAGGGGAACAGGCCAAAAACGGGCCGACTCTTGCCATGGGCCAAATTTGGCCCATTAGGGTAACATGCCAGTAACGGGCTGACTCTTGCCATGGGCCAAATTTGGCCCATTAGGGGAACAGACCAATAATGGGCCGGAAGTAATCGAGGGCCGAAAAGGAGCCCAAGAACGTATGGGCCGTCAATAGGCCGAAAGCTAAGACGGGGTAGAAACGACTCATGTGAATCACGGGCCGTTAATGGGTTCAAAGAAAATTACTGTTCATTATGGGCTAGAGTTACGGTGGGCCTCTAAAGGGCCTAAAGATACGAAGGACTCATGTGGGCCGAAAGACATCATGGGCCATACATGGGCCAAAAGTGAAATGGGCTGGTGTTATATTCGATGGCCCACATGACGTTGTTGGGCCGATTTCCGTTAGGGCCTAACAGGCCGTGAGTTACTGGGTCGTAAAATGGGCTATTTGCAAAGAGACCGTTAACAGGCTTTTCATGGGCTAGCCCGTTAACTTTTGACCAAGTCAAACGGGCCGGCTTTGTAATCTAAATGGGCCAGTGGTGGGTCGTGGCACGTGTCGACATATCATAGGCACCTATCTGACCCACTGACGAGCTGACACGTGTTTCGTCCGGCCAACAAGAATTTTACATGTGGAAATTTCCCATTGGTCAGGGCTGTTAACGGGTTATCGGATCCAAAACCCGACCCGATAGCTTAACGGTGTTCCGTTATGGTGGATGCCACATGTTGGTCACCCTTGACAAAAGCACTTATGTGACACGCGATTTATCGTCATGGAAGTGGACACTTCCGTGATGATAATTTTGGTAATGTCATGGAACACTTCTACGACAACACAGGTATGACTATCTTGATTCTATCATAAATTTGTCATGGATGTACATGCATGACAAAAAACGTGACCTACTGTGACAAACACGTATCATCACGGAAGTGTTTTTTTTTTGTAGTGGAGATCAAGATTCTTGTGGTTGGATTGGAATGTCTTGGTCTCAACACATGAGTAGGTGGTTCTCTATCAGAAAACGAGTAGTGGAAGTGTAGGCACGTTCTGATGGCTCTCTCTCAAATGGAGAAGGGGGTGGAGGGGGTATATATAGCCTCCAAACAAAATCTAACAGTTACACACAATTTACCAAACTCAGTGGGACCGAATAGTGAAACTCGGTGAGACCGGCCTGGTTCAAAATGTGAACGTTAGGTCTTTCAGTGGGACCGACAATACCAACTCGGTGAGACCGATGTGCTAGGGTTAGGGCAATACCTCATCTCGGTGAGACCGATCACGTTAACTCGGTGAGACCGATTCCAGTAATAAGCAAATAGAGACTTGGTCAGGCAAACTCGGTGAGACCGATCACTCATTTGGTGAGATCAAAATGTTATGAAAAGGAAATACAGAGTTTGCATTGCCAACTCGGTGGGACCGATCACTCCTCTCAGTTAGACTGAAACATTATGAAGGGAAACAGAGAGTTTGCAATCCCATCTTGGTGAGACCGAGATGCCTATCAGTGAGATCAAACTAATTAGGGTTTCTGGCACTATGTCAAGTTGTGGGAGTCCTGGACTAGGGGGTCCTCGGGCGTCTGGTCTATTGGCTATGGGCCAGACTGATGGGCCGTCAAGCTACAAGACAGAAGATCACCTCTCGTGTCCGGTAGGGACTCCTGTATGCGTGGATGGCAAGTATAGGTGTCTAGATATGTTATTTCCTTTCTGATTAAACCAACTTTGTACAACCCTAAGCCCCTCCGATGTCTATATAAACCGGAGGGTTAGATCGGAGGCAGGGACAGAACATTGCTAGGCTAGCTAGTCTAGGGTTAGCCAACTTGATCTCATGGTAGATCAACTCTTGTAACCCCTATACCCTTCGAATATAATCAAGCAGGAGTAGGGTTTTACCTCTGTTAAGAGGGCCCAAACCTGGGTAAACACTATGTCCTTTGTCCATAGTTACCATTGGTCCTCAGACATACAGCTTGGGCCCCCCTACCCGAGATCTTCCGATTTTGACAGCGACATTGGTGCTTTCATTGAGAGCTCCGATGTCTCGTCGACAGAAGGATCGATGGCTCACCTCTTCATCAACAATGATGTTGCATCCAGGGAAACTTTTCTCCCCGGACAGGTCTTTGTGTCTGGTGGCTTCGTGCTTCATGCCAACTTGATCAGCCGCCTTGAGCAGGTCGATAGTTATGCCCCCGGCCACCAGATCAGGTTTGGAAACCTGAACTATGTCCCTGAGATCCGAGAAGATCTGGAGGGGTTCGCAGCCTCGACTGCTGCTCTGTGCCCCCGCCAAGAAGACGCCTCGGATCCCCTGTTAGATCCTGTTCAGGGGTCAACACTCATACCTGCTCCGACCTTAGATCCGGGGTAGGTCTCATTGTCCGAAGACAGGAGCATGAGCGCCGCCGGACTCTTCCCTTTGTGGAGCTCCTGATCAAAGACCCACATGCAATCTTGGACTTGGCTCTGGGCAACCACTCCAAACTATCGAGGTCTACGCTCATTGGATCCGAACAAGGGTCCCATGCCGAACTTGGCCCTGCAGACACATAGTTTTCGGTCCAAGTTAGCTCCTAGATGAAACATTGGGATTGATGTAGTCTCTCGCCATCACCGGGGCTTTACCTCCAAACTGTACCCAGCTCGAGCTGGGGGCTAAGAGCAGGGAATTTTACGCCCCACCCACCTCCCACTTAATAGTCACTATCGAAGAATTAACCGACATGTTGGACTATGCATCCGAAGACATCGACGGTATAGACGCCGATGCAGACGCCGAACCAAACCAAGTCCCACCCATCGCGGGGCGGTGGACAACAACTTCAACCCAGGATGTATACATGGTGGACACTCCTGATAAAAAGGACGATGAGGATAATCAAAACCCCGATAAGGACAAACCTGTCGATAAACCACCAAAGCGCTGACGCCAACGGCGCCGCTCACGATCGCGTCGGGCGAAGGATAGTAATACCGGCACTAGAGACAATGAGACTCCAGATGATGCCGAATATCCCGAATACCCCGTCGAGCCCACATTCGAACATGATGAAAGGGAGGAGGGTCAGTATAGCCCCAAACACGCCGATCACGAAGATTCGGAAGACAACAACTATATGCCAGAATCCGAAGAGGAGGTTAGCCTCGGTGACAAAGATTTTACCATCCTAGAAGAACCCCTCGAACTAGAACACTTAAAGCGACAACTCATCGCCACAGCCCGGAGCCTGAAAAAGAAGCAGCAGCAGCTCAAAGCTGAACATGATACGCTCAATGAAAGGTGGACTAAGGTCCTGGCCACTGAGGAATACAGCCACGAGCGACCTGTCAAAAGTTACCCTAAGCGCAAGCTGATGAAGCTATGTACCTAGGGTAGGGTCATGGACCTGTCCGAGCTACCCTACCCCAGGACATCTCTAGAAGAAACCATCTATCAATCGACTCAGAAGCCTGCTACGGAATCAGCGTTTCAGTCGTCTACTGAGACTAAACCGATTCACATTCACCCGACCAACCCGAGTGCTGCTCCGACTCATATCTCCACAACGCTCGACTCCAAATAGGAAGAAGCGCTCATCCAGTTCCTCCGTGAGAACTGGGACATCTTCGCATGGAAACCTTCTGACATGCCGGGTGTTCCCAGGGGGCTGGCTGAGCACCGTCTACGAGTTGACTCAAAAGCGAAACCTGTCAAAGAACATCTTTGATGGTCCGCCGTCCAGAAAAGAAAGGCCATTGGCGAGGAGGTGGCTCGGCTCTTAGCAGCAGAGTTTATCTGAGAAATTTATCACTCCGAGTGGCTCGCCAATGTTGTCATGGTCCCCAAGAAGGACAAGTCACTTTGCATGTGCATTGACTTCAAACATATAAATTGGGCCTACCCGAAATATCATTTTCCTCTCCCCCGCATCGACCAAATAGTTGACTCGACTGCGGGATGTGAGCGCCTGTCTTTTTTAGACGCCTATTCCGGTTACCATCAGATCTGTCTGTATGGACCCGATGAGATCAAGACAACTTTCATCACTCCATTCGGGTGCTTCTGTTATGTCACCATGCCATTCGGCCTCAAGAATGCCGGAGCCACGTTCATGAGGATGATTCAGAAGTGTTTGCTCACTCAAATCAGTCGGAATGTGGAAGCGTACATAGATGATATTGTGGTCAAGTCACGGAAAGGTTCCGACCTGCTGATTGACCTTGCTGAGACATTTGCCAACCTCAGGAGGTATGATATCAAGCTTAATCCATCAAAGTGCACATTCGGAGTTCCTGGCGGAAAGCTACTCGGTTTTCTCGTCTCCGAATGAGGAATCGATTCAAATCCAGAAAAAGTTTGTACTATACTCTGAATGAAACGACCTGTGCGTGTGCACGATGTTCAGAAGCTTACTGGTTGCTTGGCCGCTTTAAGTCGATTCATCTCTCGTCTCGGTGAAAAGACATTGCCTCTTTACCGATTGATGAAGAAGTCAGACAAGTTCGAGTGGACTCCTGAAGCTGATGTAGCATTTGCAGAGCTAAAAGCCCTGCTTTCCACCCAGCCGGTGCTTGCTACCCCAATCAACAAATAGCCTTTACTGCTTTACATTGCAGCCACATGACAATTCGTCAGTACAGTACTTACGGTCGAGCGGGAAGAAGAAGGGAAAGCCTTTAAAGTTCAACACCCAGTATATTATATTTCTGAAGTTTTGACCCCATAAAAGCAAAGATACCCTCATTATCAGAAGCTTGTATATGGGATTTATATGACCACGAAGAAGGTTGCTCATTACTTCTCTGACCATTCCATTACAGTCGTTAGCGATGCTCCATTGTCAGAGATTCTGCACAGAAGAGATGCAACTGGTCGAGTGGCAAAATGGGCGATTGAACTCCTTCCCCTAGATATCAGATTTGAGGCAAAGAAAGCCATCAAGTCCCAAGCAATAGCAGATTTCATCACCGAGTGGACTAAACAGCAACTACCGACTGAAGTTCACTCGGAGCACTGGACCATGTTCTTTGATGGTTCTAAGATGCTGAATGGTTCCTGTGCTGGGGTAGTGTTGGTTTTCCCCCCGAGGAGATAAGCTCAGATATGTGCTCCAGTTTAACTTTGATTCCTCCAATAACGAAGCAGAATACGAAGCACTTTTGTATGGGTTGCGAATGGCCATTTCACTCGACGTCTGTCGCCTCATGGTCTATGGCAACTCAGATTTGGTGGTTAACCAAGTGATGAAGGAGTGGGACGTCAGAAGCCCATCCATGACTGGTTACTGCAACGCAGTAAGAAAGCTAGAGAAGAAATTCGAGGGGTTAGAGCTTCATCATATACCCCGACTAAAAAATCAAGCAGCTGATGATTTGGCAAAAATAGGTTCCAAGAGAGAAGCCATTCCCAGTGGTGTGTTTTTGGAACATATCCACACACCATCAGTTCAAGAGGATCCTTTCACCGAAGAAGCCCCGCAGCCAAAAAGTGCCACAGATCCGACTGAAGTTGAGGTCCCAGCCGTGGTCGACCTGATCATGGAAGTTTTGGTCATCACTGCCGACTGGACAGTGCCGTACATCACGTATATCCTAATGAAAGAGCTCCTAGAGAATGAAGAAGAGGCTCGACAGATCGTTCGTAGATCCAAGGCCTTCACTGTGATAAAGGGACAGTTGTACAGGGAAAGCGCGACTGGAGCCAGTCAGAAATGTATAACGCCAGAAGAAGGTCGGATAATTCTTGACGATATCCACTCGGGGACCTGTGGCCATCATGCGTCCTCTCGAACTATTGTGGCTAAAGCATACCGAGCGGGGTTTTACTAGCCCAGAGCAAATGAAATGGCAAAAGAGATAGTCGACAAGTGTGAAGGATGTCAGTTCTATTCCAATATGTCACACAAGCCCGCCTCAGCCTTGAAGACCATTCCACTCGTCTGGCCCTTCGCTGTTTGGGGATTAGATATGGTTGGACCACTGAGAACTGGTAGGAGCGGCTTCACCCATGTACTGGTGGCAGTCGACAAGTTCACTAAGTGGATCGAAGCCAAGCCTATCAAGAATCTTGATGTCGGCACTGCTATCAGCTTCATCAGAGAGTTGATATTCAGATATGGAGTTCCGCATAGCATCATCACTGATAATGGGTCAAACTTCGATTCCGACCAATTCAAAGCCTTTTGCGCTTCTCAAGGCATGCGAGTGGACTACGCTTCCTTTGCTCACCCCCAGTCGAATGGACAAGCAGAAAGAGCAAACGGCCTAATTCTCAAAGGACTGAAACCCCGGTAGATGCGTGATCTCAAACACGCGGCAGGCGCGTGGGTCGATGAACTTCCATAAGTTCTTTGGGGATTGAGGACTACTCCTAATCGGTCGACTGGGTGAACTCCATTCTTTCTGGTCTATGGAGCTGAAGCAGTTCTGCTGAGTGACCTGCTTCACAATGCACCCCGAGTCGAGCTCTATTCTGAAGATGAAGCAGAACAAGCCCGACAGGACGCAGTCGACCTTCTAGAAGAAGAAAGAGAGATGGCCTTGATCCGATCGACCATCTATCAGCAGGACTTGCGTCGATTCCATGCCAGAAACGTGAAGAGTCGATCCTTCCAAGAAGGAGACTTGGTCCTCCGAGTGGATCAATAGAAGCCACACAAACTCGACCCTACTTGGGAAGGCCCCTTCATTGTCACGAAAGTTCTCCACAATGGAGCATATCATCTTTACAATGTCGGTCACCAGATTGATGAGCCATGAGCTTGGAATGCGGAGCTGCTCCACCCCTTCTATACTTAAGTACTCACTCGGATGATATGTAATGAAAAGTACCTCTGTAGTTTGTTTATCAAAGACAAGAGTGTTATAATTTTCCCAGTGATTGTTGTTGCTTTTGTTTACGCGAGAAATCCCCCAGTGGGTGGCTTAGCTGCGAATCCGTTTCGCCTAAGTTTGTAAAAAAAATCCTACTGAGTGACGAGCAAGCCTCTCACTCGGAGGGCTTAGCTGCGAATCCGTTTCGCCTAAGTATTTGAAAATCCTACCGATTGATGAGCAAGCCTCTCACTCGGGGGCTTAGCTGCAGTCCCGTACTCGCCTTAGTATTTAAAAATCCTACCGAGTGGAGAGTGAACCTCCCACTCGGGGGCTTAGCTGCAGTCCAGTACTCGCCTAAGTATTTAAAAATCCTACCGAGTGGAGAGCAATCCTCCCACTCGGGGCTTAGTTGCAGTCCAGTACTCGCCTAACTATTTGAAAATCCTACCGAGTGGAGAGCAACCTCCCACTCAGGGGCTTAGCTGCAGTCCAGTACTCGCCTAAGTATTTGAAAATCCTACCGAGTGGGCAGAAACCCTCCCACTCGGAGGCTTAGCTGCAGTCCAGTACTTGCCTAAGTATTTGATATCCATTCCGATCCGCAAGAACGACGAGGTGCAGGTCGACTGCTACCTTCTCCTTCGGAGCTACGCCACAAATACAATGTGCGCTCTGCAGGGACGACGAGGTGCAGGTTGACTGCTACCTTCTCCTTTGGAGCTACGCCACAAATACAATGTGCACTCTGCAGGGACGACGAGGTGCAGGTCGACTGCTACCTTCTCCTTCGGAGCTACGCCACAAATACAATGTGCGCTCTGCAAGGATGACGAGGTGCAGGTCGACTGTTACCTTATCCTTCGGAGCTATGCCACAAATACAATGTGTGCTTCATCCCGATCCGCAAGGACGCAGGTCGACTGCAATCTGTGCTCCATCCCTACCTGCAAGAGCGATGAGGCGCAGGTCGGCTGGGTTTTCCACCTCAGAGTTGCGTCACAGGCACTAAAATATATTCCGAGTGAAGAACAACGTTCGCTCGAAGGAAAATGCAAGCATATTCAACGATAAACCAAGCTCAGATAACATCCTACGGATTCAAAAGTTCTCAGGCATCAAGCCTGTAAAAGTTTATCGGTTACAAAACCACTCGGCATTCCGAGGCAAATTTAAGGCATCAAGCATAGAAGTTTTTTACTCCTCGGGTGGAGGACTGGAAGGCGCGACGAACTGGTCCAGGTCGATTCCATCTACAATCCGAGTGGCAGCAGCAATGAAGGTCTCCATGAAAGATTGGAAGTCATGCTTCTTGGTATTGGCCACTTTGAGGGACGCCAGCTTGTCCTCTCGCGCATCCTTGCAGTGAACATGGACCAGGGACAGAGCAACACGAGCACCACACCTGGTAGAAGACTTCTTCCATTCTTACACTCGACCTGGAACTTCATTCAGTCGAGTCATCAGAGACTCGAGGTCATTTTGAAGCGTCTCTCCCGGCTAGAGTGTTGTGTCGATTCGCGACTCCGCAACCTTCAGTCGAGCAAGGTAGTCAACCACACCAACAACACAAGACTCCAGTCGGAGCACATTCATAGCAGCTTTGTCCTTCACAAGGGAGTTAATGGGGTCCAAGCCTGTCTCCACTCGACTGGTCTCTTCCTCGAAGTTTTGGCAGAATTCTGTAAACACAACTCAAAGATAAACCAGCAGTTCTATGATAAGTCAGTGATTACAAGTCAGTCGGGTAGGAGAGATTACCCTCAAGCATGATGAATAACTTCTTGGCGAGCCCTCCCAGATAAGCCTCTAGATCGTTCTTCTTCCCCACTAGTTCACTAGCCTTTTCACTCAGAGCTATCTTGTCATTCTTCAGACGGCTGACTTCCTTGTTGGCTGCGTCGAGAGCAGCTTTTAGATTGGCGTTCTCCTCTTCAAGTTTACCGACTGAAGCCAACTTCTCTTCCGCAAGCTTCGTTTTGTCCAAAGCCGCCTTCTGCGCCTCGACAAGTTCCTGGTCTTTCTTCTTCAGAGCCTCCTTCGTTTTATCTGCAAAATGACAATGAGATCAGAATCAAGGGTGGGCAGAAGGATAAGAACAGTCGTCAAGTTCTCACCAATCATACCTTTTGCTTCGTCCTTCGCATTCTGAAAGTTCTCCTGAATAAGCTTCAAGTCAAGGTCGAGCTGGATATGTTTGTTTTCCAACTCAGTATAGCGAGCCACAAGTTCGCAAGATTTCTGCGAAGAGTCAGTCGACAAACATCAAAGAGAGGTTGCTTCCGAGTGACCAAGAGAAAAATCGTAACATTTCTAAGACTATAGTCGAATCAAAATATTCGACAGTAGTCTTGGGGACTACACCCAGTGGGTGCACTCAGCGTGCCCCCACTAGTTTTACCTACTTGATCTGATCAGTCGACCAAAAGGAACAAAGAGATTATGATCCCAAAACCATGGCTAACTACCAGCAGTCAACCTTGGTCTCATCATGATCTACCAAAAAAAGGGTCCTTCAGACTACAGTCGACTGCCAGCAGTCCACCATAGTCTCGGGGACTACACCCAGTGGGTGCACTTAGCGTGCCCCCACCGGTTCCAAGATTCCATTCGACATGGTCCGACCAAACCGAGTGAAGAAGTTAGAGTGAAGAAATTTTAAATACGAAGACTACAGTCGACTGCCAGGATTCCACCATAGTCTCGTGGACTACACCCAGTGGGTGCACTCAGTATGCCCCCACCAATCCAAAAATTTAATCGACACACCCAGTGGGTGTACAGATACAAAGATCTTCAGAAAGAAAATCTTCAGATATCATATCCTAACAGAACAAGCGGTGACCAACTAACCTGGACGTTGCTCTGAAAGGCTGAGCTAGCATCATAGGCCGCTTGGCTAGCTTCCCGGATCGCTTTCACCTGCTCCATCATGATCCCCGCCTGGCGTATAGCCTCCTTAGCAGCACCCGCTTGGTCCTCCGGGATGTGGTGCGTAGCGAAAAGGGAGGGCGGGTCAGCAGTCGACGACGAAGGCCGGACACTCGTCAGCGGCACAGCAAAGGACATGGAATGTTGAGTGACATCGCCACCCTCTTGAATCGATGTCTCAGGCACTGGTGCAATCGGAGTGGTCTTGCCAGTCGGCGCCTTCTTATTCCTCCTCGCCCTCAGTGGCACCTCGTCGTCATCATCAGGGAGATCAATGACATGAGGGGGAGCTACACGAAAAATCCAAAGTTACAAACGAAATCCAATCGACCAAAAGTGAAACTACAGAGAGCGTACCAAGGTTGGAGGTGGCAACGTCATCCATTTCCTGGTCGCCGTCCTTGGCAGAGGTCTTGGAGGTAGCAGCACTGCGGATTTCAGAAACCAGTCGGTTAATCAAGGAGTCGACCAAGAGTTCGTCCGTGCTAAACGAGAAGACACAAGTTTTGTTGTTACCCGGAAATGGTGGGAATGGCCATTTTCAGCTTGGGTAGGGCCTTCGGCGGCTTTGATGGCACCGCTCGTGGATGCTTTGGTGCTTTTTCAGTCGGCGCCGGAGAAGCCGCCCAAGGGCGCTTTGACGATTGCACAACGGGCGCAACCGCTTTGCCGCGCTCGCTCGCGGGGTCATGGGCGAGCTTGGATCGCCTTTCCGTGCGAGGAGGATCGACTTCCTCCTCCTCCTCTTCGCTGGAGCTGTCATCATCCTCTTCCCCCTCACCATCAGACTGCCACTCCTCCTCACTTTCACCTCCGCTCGCCTCTCCCTCCTCGGCCTGTTCTTGCACCCCATTGGGCATCGAGTACATCTCAGTCGTGGCCTAGAAGAAAACAAACAAGACAAAAGTCAGTTGACTGGTTTTAAGTAAACAGAATGAAGAAAGCAGGATCACAGTCGGAGATGCAGAATCGGACCTTGTCTACTCCGTACGACTAGTCGAGTGGAGGAATCCTCCTGGCTCCTCGGGGGTTGTCTTTGTTCCCTGTGATGCTCGCCAGCCACCTCTCTAGCGTGGCATCGTCAATCTCCTTCGGATGGATCCGAGTGGTGTCCTCAGTACCAGAATACAACCACATCGGATGGTCTCGGGCTTGAAGCGGCTGAATGCTTCGCCGGAGGAAGACCTCCAAGATGTCCATGCCGGTCACCCCGTCACGGATGAGCTGGACGACACGCTCGACCAACACCTTAACCTGCGCCTTCTCTTCCGGTATCACCTTCAAAGAGGAAGGCTTCCTCACTCGTTCCATGGAAAAAGGAGGGAGTCCGGTCGACTGCCCTAGCATCGGCTGTTCTTTGCAGTAGAACCAGGTCGACTGCCATCCATGGACCGAGTCGGGAAGGATCATGACCGGAAAGGAGCTTTTTCCTCTCATTTGAACCCCAAGAACCCCACACATCTGAATCACTCGCATTCTCTCGTCACTCGGATTGGCCTTTTTCACCGTTTGGGAGCGACAGGTGAAGATGTGCTTGAAAATACCCCAATGAGGCCGACAACCCAAGAAATTCTCGCACAAAGACACGCAAGAAGCGAGATACACGATGGTGTTGGGTGTGAAGTGGTGGAGTTGCGCCCCAAAGAAATTCAGAAATCCCCGAAAGAAAGGCTGAGGCGGCAAATAAAACCCACGGTCGAAGTGGGTGGCCAAGACGACGCACTCACCCTCCTGAGGCTGTAGCTCGGACTCCTTCCCCGGGAGCCATGCCGATCCATGGGGGATCAGTCCCCCCTTGGCCAGGTCGTCAACATCTGCTTGAAGAATTGTCGAGCGGATCCAGTCGCCATGGATCCAGCCCTGCGGCAGGCCGACCCTCGACGAAGATCCGCCTCGACTGGTCGCCATTCCCTTCGCCTTCGCCGTCGCCTTCTTCGCCCGCTCCAGGGCCGCCGTCTTCTCTTTCACCATCGTCGCCGGCGAGATGCGCACGGGGCAACGGCGCAGAGGCGGAGGTGAACGCGGTGGATAAGTAAGGAGAAGAGAGGAGGAAATGAGAACGCACTGTTCAAAAAACCCCGTCCGGCGCCTTATATGAGGTTACTTCCGAGTGACTGACTTGTAGGCCCGGGTGATCATGTCAAATCCCGCAACAGTTGTGCACACGATACGTGGCGAAAAAGTTGGTGCGGAGATCGAGGCATCCCTGCCTTATCCCATCCGATTACTGCGGCCTCCTCCGGCCCGCGCGCTTCCTGAAATTCGAATCCCGCTAAATCCGTGAGTTGCAGAACAACTCGTCAGACGAAAGATCTCTTCCGCTCTGTCGCTCAGAGTTGTCCAAGTAAAAACTTCACTCGACGGATACAAAGAATGGATCAAGGCGACTGAAAAAGAAGTTGGTGCCGTCACCTAAAGTTCATTGATCCAGAACAAGACATACTCATAACACGAAAGATGGGTCAGAAGAGTTCTCAACTCCTTCCGCACTCAAACCTCCATCCATTCGGGGGCTAATGATGAAGCTATGTACCTAGGGTAGGGTCATGGACCTGTCCGAACTACCCTACCCCAGGACATCTCTAGAAGAAACCATCTATCAATCGACTCAGAAGTGTTCCACTCGACAGACTCGAAGACACTCGACCATGAAGCCAACCACTCAACCATGAAGCCAACCACTCGACGGCTGGGAGATCTAAAGTCACTCTGCGTGCAAACGGTCGTTCATTAAGTAGCTTTTATGGTCATCATAGCACTTTATTTGTAGCATTACCAGTAATGCCCAATCTTAATGTATCTTAAACCCTGCATAACTGAGGGCCGGAGGGGTCTGGCGGACTCTATATAAGCCACACCCCTCCTCAGTGTAAAGGGTTCGCACCCCTGTAACTCATACGCATATAATCCAGTCAACCGCCTCCGGGCTCCGAGACGTAGGGCTATTACTTCCTCCAAGAAGGGCCTGAACTCGTAAATCTCTTGCGTATACAACTACTCCATAGCTAGGACCTTGCCTCCCCATACCTACTCCCCTACACTACTGTCAGACTTAGAACCACGACACAAGCTGTTGCCACAATTTGACGATGAAGCCCTTGAGCCAATACCGTTGAAATACAATCAGGTAGATCAACCAGACCGACCACCGCGTGGACGAGATAAAGCGGCATATCAAGCCGAACACCAACCCGCACCCCCTCGCCGAAGAGCCAGGGAGACATCAGCCGCGGGATACACATACGACTTGCAACATGACCTAGCCAATAAAGCTGGTCAGACTAGATCAATCTACGGATCAAGGGGCCGTTCCCCGGCGCGAGACAATGGCTATGAAGCCCGGCGTGACGATCATTACTATACTCGGGATCAGAACCGAACTTAGATGTCGGCCGATCTCTGCTGCGATATTGCGTGATGTAGAGGGGCCGCACACCCTTTATGCTTCACCGATGAGGTAATGCAGCACCAATTTCCGGAAGGGTTTAAACCCGTAAACATCAAACAGTACGACAGAACGGCGCATCTGGCCATCTGGATTGAAGATTTTCTTCTCCACATTCACATGGCTCAAGGAGATGACCTTCACGCCATCAAATATCTTCCTCTAAAGCTGAAAGGACCAGCACGGCACTGGCTAAATAGCCTCCCGGAAAACTCCATTGGAACCTGGGAAGATTTGGAAGAAGCTTTTCGGGCCAACTTTCAGGGCACTTATGTCCAGCCACCGGATGCTGATGACTTGAGTCACATAAACTAGCAACCAGGCGAATCAGCTCGCAAACTTTGGAATCAGTTCTTAACTAAACCAGATCATGGAATGTCCAGACGCCGAAGCCTTAGTGGCTTTCAAACACAGTGTCCGAGACGAATGGCTCTCCTGACACCTCAGGCAGGAAAAACCGAAGACCATGGCAGCCTTAACTGCACTTATGACCCGCTTCTGTCCAGGCGAGGATAGCTGGTTGGCTCATAGAAGCAACAGCCCGGGTGACCCCGACACTTCTGAGGTGAGGGACGACAATGGTAAACCTCGCTGCAATAAAAACAAACATGGAATAACAATGACGACATAGACGATACAATAGTCAATGCCGGATTCAGCGGCCCTAAGTCCAGTCAGCGGAAGAAACCTTTAAAAGGCAACAAAGATGGGCCATCCAGCTTGGATAAAATCCTTGAGAGGCCCTGTCAGATTCATGGCAGACCCGATAAGCCTGCGAACCACACCAACAGAAATTGTTGGGTTTTCAAACAGGCCGGTAAGATAAATACCGAACACAAGGGAAAGGGACCTCCAAGCAAAGACAATGATGAGCCCCATCAGCTGAACACCGGGGGTTAGAAGCCGTTTCCCCCTAGGTGAAAACAGTGAACATGATCTATGTCACTCATATCCCCAAAAGGGAGCCCAAGCGCGCACTAAGGGACGTCTATGCTGTAGAGCCTGTCGCCCCAAAGTTTAACCCATGGTCAGCCTGTCTGATCACTTTTGATTGCAGGGATCACCCAACCAGCATCCGTCACGGGGGTTCGGCCGCCCTGGTACTTGATCCAATTATCGACGGATACCACCTCACCAGAGTCCTTATGGATGGAGGCAGCAGTCTTAACTTGATCTATCAAGACACTGTCCGCAAGATGGGCATTGAACCATCAAGAATCAAACCCAGTAACACTACCTTTAAAGGCGTGATACCGGGCGTGGAGGCCCATTTCACGGGCTCACTTACACTGGAGGTAGTATTCGGCTCCCCAGATAACTTTCGCAGTGAAGAGTTAATCTTCGACATCGTCCCTTTCCGTAGTGGCTACCATGCACTGCTGAGACGAACTGCTTTCGCCAACTTTAATGCAGTCCCGCACTACGCTTACTTAAAGCTTAAGATGCCCGGACCTCGTGGCGTTATTGCAGTCAATGGTAATACGGAGTGCTCCCTCCATACTGAAGAGCACACCGTGACCCTTGCAGCCGAAGTGTACGGCCTCATCAAGCCGAACAGCTCATCAGCCAACAAAGCCAATGATGTATCCAAACGAGTTCGGTCCGCGCATAATAGCGATGAATCAACAGATCCGGACCTTGATTAGCATTTTGGCATCCGCCGATCGCCCTATCAGGTTGCGGCTTGCGTACCGTGCGTACATAACTATGCAGGAAATATACCATGGGCTGCACCGGAGGCACACTGCGGAAAATGTCCATTGTACAGCTTGACCCCATTTGGACCGCATATATCTTTTTGCTCTTACTGCAGGTTCATCAAGAGCCCTACTGGCTAGATGGTTGTTTCAGGCGATCCTTTTAAGGCTAGCGTTCCCCAACCATCAAATGCTCCTATTAAAGGACCTATTACTAAGGAGAATTTGCGCAGACGTGTGACAGGGCATCACTGGAGTTTTTTGAACTATGATCTTTTCGCCTTGTGTTAGATTTTCCCATATGTAAAACCTTTTCTTTTTTCTCTTTAGGCATGTAACATGACCTTAACATTGAACGGCATTGTCTGTCGAATAACACCTCAATGTATCAGTAAGGATATAAAGGAAGCAGATCATTATCACCTTCTTGGTTGGATCCTTGTATTATTTTGCCATATGTACGTTCGACTGACATATGTGGCTCGACATGACATTCATATCAGGGGTTGGATTTGGCCCCACAAACTCTTAAGTCCGAACACCTATAGGGAACTCTTCGGCGTCCCGGATATTGCATTATAAGCATCGGCTCCGAATCATGTCTTTGGTCTATAGTTGGGTTTCCCGGCTCCTATGTTTGCCACCTTACATTCCGCAAGTTCGGCTAATGTAGTAAAGGGAGAACTACTGCGATTGTATTTCTGGTTAGTCCGGTTAAGTACCTCGGTAGAGAAAGCCGAAAAGTGACTGTCATGATAGGCGAGAGTGGATCAGCGATCCGGTGACTTAGTGTTATACTACAAATTGTTTGCGATTTATGCCGTGTTATACGAGGGGCTGGGCTTTATAACCAGTCGCGTTGCAAAGGCGCCGTACTCTGGACTGCCGCTCACGCAAACAAGGGGCTAGTACTCCGCGCCACCAATGGACTCTTATGGCCAAGTGAAAGTACTAAAGCCGCATAGTCTGATTGCCTAGTTCACTTTGCAAGACGCCTCCTACATCGGACCAAGACGTTGGATAAAGTTCGGTCATGCGTTCCCGAACACCCCTGTAATATTTACGTGGGGGCAGAAGTCGACGACTAGTAAACTTTTAGACTTATAAATGGCCAAACAGGAGGATAAACTAAATATAAAGCATGGGCATAAATGTTTTACACCATGAGTTCATTACATGACTCTTACAAACTGGACTCTAAAGATCAAATATGATGTCTTTTGAGCACTGGCCCTCTACAATGCGGGCTCCCTCGAGGACCTCGCCGAAGTACTTCTCCGACTGCCGGTGATCCTTGCCTTCAGGCCGCCTGCGGTGGCAATCTCGGTGGCCTTCATCTTTTCCCATTGTACGTTGACTCGGGCTAAGACCATCCGGGCACCTTCTATGCAGGCCGACCGCTTGATGGCATCCACCCGAGGGCACACCTCGACCAACCGCTTCACAAGTCTGAAGTAGCTGCTAGGTATGGGCTCGGCTGGCCAAAGACGGACTATCACATCCTTCATAGCCAATCCAGCCACCCTGTGCAGCTCTGTGAGATGCTTCAGCTGATCAGTGAGGGGCGCCGGATACTCTGGCGGAAGGTATTGCGACCAGAATAGCTTCTCTGTGGAACTCCCCTCTTTCGCGTGGAAGAACTCGGCGGCGTCAACAATGCTCCTTGGCAGATCCGCAAATGCGCCTGGAGAACTCCAAACCCTGGTCAGCAAAATATATCTCTTCCTTGTAAATTTACTTCGCATGAGAAAGGCCTTACCAGCCGCTATCTGCCTCGCCTCTTGGATCTCCTGGCGAGCGCTCTAGGCTTCAACCCGGGCTTCTTTTGCGCTTTCCAGCACTATGGTGAGCTCGGAGGCCTGTTCCGAACTCTTTTGCTCCAAGGACTTGCACTTGGCGATGGCGTCCTTGAGCTCCTGTTCGACCTCCCCCACCCGCGCCTCATGTCTTCAGCAGGTGGTTTGCTTCACCTCCAACTCCTTGGCCTCTTTGTCTGTGGCCGCCTTGCTCACCTCCACCTCCTTCTTGGCGTGAGCGAGGGCGCTCCTGATGGACTCAACCTCGGCTGCGCCAACTGTGAGTATATTTATAACATTTTAGTCAGTTTAAATGACTACACACATCTAACTTTCAGGTATGTAGTAGTTCTGCTTACCTTGGGTTTCGTTAAACTGCTTGTTTATGCGGTCAAGTTCCTCATCGGATAGCCGAAGCTTCCGACTGAGCTCGGCAAACTCTATGGCCTGGGCAGTAGCCGCCAGCATAGAAGCCTGTCCAACAACATATACGACACATTCTCAACTTGTTTTTGATCCTCTGTCCGGATTGCTCTAATCCGGACAGAGTCTCAGGGGCTACTGTCTACACATGGGTTTCGCCTCACACACACACATATATATACAAAAAAACCTGTAAAGAATATTACATCGTATACCTCAAAGCCCGCCAGTAGGCTGTTGAAGGCTTCGGTCAGTCCGCTCTTGGCAGAACGAACATTTTCCATAACCGCACCCTGAATATCAAGGTATGGTGTTCCTCCATGATGGATGCATGTTGCAGTGCTTCCTGCAGAGTGTTAGCGGCCTCCGGATTGACAGAGGCTGCCGGTAGAGCTGCTGCTCCTCCCCCCTCTTTCGAAGGGGGGTGTTGGTCCAAACCCGAAGCCGTACTGGTCAATGGGACGGTGTTCGGTGATGGCCGGACTGTTGAGTCCTCCCACCCTCGGTGGTCATGGGGGTCGCCGTGCCCCGCTCTACAGTGTCCGAGGTGTTGTCCTCGGGTGCCTTCTGGACGGTCTCATCCACTCCTCCTCAGCCAGGAGATGGCCTTTGGGATGACACCTCAGTGTCCTCCATGGCAGGGGGAGAGAAGGCGCGAGATGGTCCATCACTCTCCACCTCTCCAGTTGCTAGAGAGTTCCCCTCTGAAGAGGAGGGAATTGAGATCTCGCGCGGAGGGCTGAAAAGCAGAAAAAGATTTGATATGGCAGAGGCAGATTAAGCGATAACTGAATGAGTAAGTTTTTGATACTTACGTTTCGGCCAGGGGCTTCTCCCTTTGGACCCTCTTCGGGCTGTGTTCGGACTCTAAGTCCGAACTATCCAAGAGGATCACCCTCCCCTTCTTCGGCGTCGCACCCTCCAGGTTCTTGGAGGCTGTCCTCTTTCCCCTCGTCGTCTTGAGGGGGGAGTCGCTCTCCACTTCCTCCTCTTCCTCTTCCTCCTCCTCTTCGTCCTCGTCTTCCTCGTGAGAGGAGACGACCTCGGTCTCTCCGGACATCACTTCCAGAGGACCTTTGCAGCGGTGCCCATCCTTGGGTCCCTTTCCCTTCTTCTTGATTTTCTTCTCAAGTGCCTGATAAGGCGCCGAGACTAGCATCTCCTCCAGCCGAGGAGTGACCGTGTCTTTAGGCAATAGAGCCGGACTCTTAATCCGCTCCGATTTCTTGGTCCAGCCCTGTAAAAGAGATGGGATGATTTATTTTGTAGCGATCGAATATATAAACTGGGTATGTCTTTGGAAAGTTAAATACTTACCGGAGTGGCCGGATTCGTGGCGTTGAGGCCAACGTCTTTGGTCTCCACGGCCCAGCTCTTATGCGCCTTGAAGAGAAGCTTCCACATTCCCTCGTTCGTGGTTTCGAGGAAATGCTGCAGAGTTCGCGGCTCCTCCGGATTGAACTCCCACATGGGGGAAGCCCGACGCTGGCAGGGGAGTATGCGGTGGAAGACCATAATTTGTACCATGTTGGTTAGACCAACGTTTTTGCCCAGCATGTTGGTGATACGCATTTGCAGCATCTGCACCTCCGTCTGAGATCCCCAGTCGTGGCCCTTCGCGGTCTAGGAGACGAGCCTCATGGGGGGTCCAGATCTGAATTCCGGAATTGCCGCTCACTTAGTGCGGCACAAATCTATGATATAGAACCACTCCTGTTGCCAGATCTTGATGGTCTCCACGAAGGCCCCCTTGGGCCACGTGGTGTTGGGCAGCTTGCTGATAATAGCTTTGCCACAGTCCCGTGCTGCCCGTCGACCACCTTCGGCTTCACATTGAAGACCTTGAGCCACAGGTCGAAGTGTGGGTGGATGCGGAGGAGAGCCTCACACACGACGATGAACGCCGAGATGTGGAGGAAAGAGTTCAGGGCTAGATCATGGAAATCTTCCCCGTAGTAGAACATGAGTCCATAGACGAATGGGTGGAGTGGAAAACCTAACCCTCTGAGGAAATGAGGAAGGAAGACGACCCGTTCCGAAGTGGGAATGTTTGACCCTTGGGGGGAAGCCTATGCGCGATGTTGGCGGCGAGGTATCCTGGACTCCGGAGATCTTTTATCTCCTTCTCCTTGACAGAGGAGGTCTCCCACTTGCCTTTGGAACCGGATCCGGCCATGGTCGGAGGAGGTGGTGGTGGTGGTGAGAAAGACAGAAACTTTTCGGGCACTGAGAGCTTGGGAGATTTGAAGGCACAGGAGACTAGAAGGCATGGGGAAGAAAAGAGAAATCTATTGCCCTCTTATAGGCGGTAAAAATGCCAACTGTCCCCCCACTTGCGCCTTAAAGCTCGCCTATTCCCAATAAAAGCGTGCCCGGTAAATGGTTGGATTACCCAAATTTTATTGATGATCAATCCCATATTAAGTGGGCACGATCTCTGTTTTGACAGGATGGGCCAATGGGGCTTGGCCTCGAAACATGGAACACGGGGTGTGAAAACAGTTCAAAATTTCAAAGGGTCAAGTGTGACGTTTCGTTGAAAAAGTTGTCAGTAAAAGACACTATTCTTATTTTTATACATCCTTCCTTCACGGCTAATGGTTGTGTTCATTACGAAAAGCCAGATACAATTCTTTTACAGAGGAAAGCTGATCTTTGCTATTCATGGAACCCGCCTTGCAATGCCGAAGACAATCTGCACGCCGAACACATCGTCATTGAAGACTGGTTCAGGGGCTACTGTGGGAGTCCTGGACTAGGGGGTCCTTGGGCGTCCGGTCTATTGGATATGGGCTGGACTGATGGGCCATCAAGCTACAAGACAGAAGATCACCTCTCATGTCCGGTAAGGACTCCTGTATGCGTGGATGGCAAGTATAGGTGTCCGGATATGTTATTTCCTTTCTGATTAAACCGACTTTGTACAACCCTAAGCCCCTCCGGTGTCTATATAAACTGGATGGTTAGATCGGAGGCAGGGATAGAACATTGCTAGGCTAGCTAATCTAGGGTTAGCCAACTTGATCTCGTGGTAGATCAACTCTTGTAACCCCTATATCCTTCGAATATAATCAAGTAGGAGTAGGGTTTTACCTTTGTTAAGAGGGCCCGAACCTGGGTAAACACTGTGTCGTTTGTCCATAGTTACCATCGGTCCTCAAACATACAACTTGTCCCCCGCCCTACCCGAGATATGCTGGTCTTGACACCGACACAAGTGAACTTGGTGGCACTGGATAGATCAAATAGGTGGGGCCGAGTTTGACTTTAGGTTTAGGACATATGTGGAAATGAGAAAGTGGTTGAGGGATTTTGGAGCATATCACTAAGCATTTTGAGCAAGCAAGCCATTAAGAAACACCTCATCCTCTTTTAATAGTATTGGATTTTCCTATGGACTCAATGTGATCTTGGATCACTAAAATGAAAATGAAGAGTCTTGAGCTTTTGCCAATATGTGTCCTTAGCATTTTGAGGGATCCACATCTCTAGTCCATGCCATACCAATCATTGAACTTTCTGAAACATTAATCTTAAATGGATATTAGTTCAATGAGCTATATGTTGTTATGAATTACCAAACCACCCAGGGATTAGTTGCACTTTCAATCTCCCCCTTTTTGGTAATTGATGACAACATATAGATAAAAGCTTCGACAAATGATAATATGACTGAAGTACATCGTTGCTTGAGAAGTATGTGATAAGCAAGAGCTCCCCCTAAATTTGAGCATCATTTAAAATTTTCTTTTGAACGCAAATGCACAATCGGTTAGGATCATGGGTTACTCTTCCATGTCACATACATCTTGGTGGAGCGCTCAAAATGATAGAATATGAAATATGCACTCATTACCAAGACAAGATATGAATGATCATACATGAGTGATAGAATATCATCATTCAAGCACAAACATTGAAGCATGATATGATCAAACACATGATCATAGGAGTATCTCACACACAAGCACAAATAGTGTATCACTCAAACAAGCAAGCAAATAAAGTAGCAAGAGAGGCAAAAAGAAGCAAAACACTCTCTCTCTTTCGAAGCCTATGATCTATACACTTTCTCCCCCTTTGGCAACAGCTTACCAAAAAGCTTGAAAATGCATAGTGCTATGCAGCTCTCTAAGCGCTATCTCCGGGAGCTCCGAAGTGCAAAGGTGGCATGGAGAGGAGTCCTGCAATGAATGCATCTGAAGATGTCTGTGGAGCTGGTCGAGTAGGAATTGGAGTAACAACAGAGGCTGTAGTGTTGGTGTTGATGTACTATCCCTTGTGTCACTGGCTGGCACAACTGCAAACCTTTGTGCCCTTGGCACCTCTGAAAATCTTCAATGGTAGCTCTCCCTCTTCTCTCTTCAGCTTCATCCTGGAGTTGCTCAACTGTAGTCTGGATCTCTGTGACCTTCAAGTCTAGATAATAAAACATTATCTTGATGATCCTCTCAAGACTCTCTTGTTGCTCAACTGGAGTTGCTCAACTGCAGTCAGGGTTGTCAATCCTTTCTCAGTTCTGACAGTGGCCTCAAGCAGATAGCTAAGCTAATCCTGCTTGGTCTTCAGGTGAGCAGTTGAAGCATCTGGAACTTGCGAAGTTTGTGCTGCCTTCTCTGCTTTAGCTTTATCCCACTTCTCTTGAGCCTCTACTGAAGTAGGATGTGTAGCATCCATGACAACCTGATTGTCTTAAAATTCAGGCAACAGGGGAAGGTGCTCCTTGTCCAAGAGATATGTGCCTTTGCTCATCTTGGAGTTGATGAGCATCTGAATGTGTGGAGCATATCCGCATGGTCTCTTCTGATCAACATCAGTCCTCTTGATTGTCTCTACAATCAATGTCATCACTTTGAACTTCTCTGGAATGTCAAACATGTGCAGCAAATTGATGGAATGCCCTCTAATCATCCTGTCATCTCCAAACTTGGGCAACAATGTGTGCCTGAGGATAGTGTTGATTGTGGGCAGTCCAGACAACAGAAAGTACACAAAGCCAAACTTGTGAGTATCCAAGGCAGTATCAGGAATCTTCTTGTACATGTGTGCCATGGAGTTGTGTCCTTTACTTAGCTTGGCATATACATCTGTGTCATCCTCTTGCTCTTCAGGGGCATTGATAAGCTTGGCCCACTCAACAACTGTAGACTAGTACCTTGTGCCCTCAGTCATCCTAACAATATTACCATCTGGGTAAAAATGTGCCGTGGAGTAGAACTACATCACCATCTCATCATTCCACTTGGTGAGTTTCTGGCCAACAAATTAGTCAACTCCAGTCAGTCTGAAGCTGTCATGAACTCCTGGGAAGTGATCTGCATTGTTATTAATGTAGGTCCAGTCAACCCATCTTGTATCACTGACTATGGGCTTCTTGTCGAGGAGCATAGTCTCATACAAATCCTGCTACTCCTTTGTATGGAACCTGTAGTCCATAGCAGTCCTCCTCCAGGTGGCATATGGGTCTGTTTGCCTCCATAGCCCGAGACCTACATCCTTCCTTAGCTTCATGTTTTCAGCCACATGATGTGTATCATCATGATCTAGGGGCTTGAGCTTCAGTTTTCTAAGAACTTGGGCTTCGTCTTCTTATTCCACTTTAGGCACTAGGGACTTGTTCTTCTCAGCAGCTCGTATGTTCCTAGTTGATCTCTTGGGTGCTGCAGGCTTAGAAGCTTGAGCAGCAGCAGCAACCTTGGGGGTAGTCTTGGGCTTTAATGGAGCAGCCCCTGACTTGATGGCATCCCCCATCAACTTCTGAGTCTTGGCAGGAGGTGCATCTTGCTCTTCCTCCTCCCCATCCAAATCCTCAACCATAGATGGTCTGCCAATCACTCTGGCCATGGTCTTCTTGACCCTTTCCTTCCTATTCTTGCCCTCACCAGCCTCCTTTGGTTCAAGAGTGAACTCAATGGTTTCCTGTGTTGAGGCTCTGGCTTTGGACATTAGAATCCTTCTGGCTAGTGCCTTCTTCTTCATACCTGGCTTGATTGAAGCTGTTGTGCCAAACTCTTTCTTGACAACCTTTTTCCTTGAAGTGACTTCCTCATCAACCTAAAAATCTTCATCCTCTGAATCATATGTTCTCTTCTTCCTATGCCTGGTTGCAACCTTAGGCAGGAATACTTCTGCTCCATCATCATAGTTGTCAGAGGGACTAGTGCCCTCACTCATGTGAAACGGTCCCTCAGACCTGTTTTGGCTGTCACTGTTGTGTGACATGGCTGAAAGCTGAAGGCTGACCCTATGAATAGATATAGTGGAGACAGAATGGATGAGCATCACAAAGTGCACAGATTTTGCAAAAAAATGAGTCAACTTAGTTTTAGTTTTCTACAGAAGTCATTTCGGAGCTACCGTTTGTTAAACTCGGTGACACCAAAGCAGACTTAGAGTCTAAACTAGTGAAATCAGTCAGACCGAGACACAGTACGATGACCCTGAGATTGCTAGGGTTTCACTGAGAATTGAACTCGGTCACACCGATTTGTAAGTTTCAGTCAGACCGAAAATCACAAGTGCAATGGCCTAGGCCAAATTGGTGAGACCGATTTCTACAACTCGGTCGATCCGAGATGAGTTCGGCGGAAACCTAACCCTAAGTTTTGAATCAAAACTAATCTAGAGGAGTCTTTGACTGGATAGAAGTATCTCAAACGTGGTAAGATTCATGGCATTGACCTAAGTGCAGGAATCCGAGGTAAAGATGGCACAAAGGGGTCGAGTTCATACCCTAACTCGGCGATGAACTCTCTATGATGACAACAGTGGCGAAGATTCCGTTGATGACGGCGGAGACCAGCGGCAGGAGGTCGCTGGCGACGGAGGAGACGATCTAGAGATCTCGAGTCGGCAGAGCTGGACAGGCGTGGGCGAAGGGGTTCAGAGAAATTTCCAAAATTTGACCCGTGGGTATATATATCCAGACCCTATCGGTGTGACCGAGTTGAGCAACTCGGTGGCACCGTGATGCAGAATTGCAAGCGGTTACTGCAACTCGGTGAGACCGAACTGTTCAAGTCAGTTGCACCGAGATTGAAACCAAGATCAACTCAATGAACTCGATATGACCGAAAGGAATAAATCGGTCAGACCGAAATACATCAAGAGGTTTTGGAAGTTTAAGTCTATGACGAATTCGTGGCTCCAAGTGCTCCTCACCCAGAGGGATCGAATCTGACTTGATCAAACTTTGTGATGTAGCATGAATAGAGTTTGAGACGAGAAAAGCATAGATAGCTAGAAGGGGTACTTAGGCATTCTTGTCCATCCATTTGACAAAAGAAAAGACCAAATAATCAAAGCAACAAAGGATGCCCTCAAATGAAGAAAAATATGAATCCAACATGCTCACACAATAAGATTGCAAATGAAATATGTGGAAAAGCATGCATAAACACTCTAGCATCTATCAAGCAATTGGCGATGACTAGGTCATCTATATATGAGTATATTGACTTAGGAGACAAATCAGAACATTTAATCATTGGTCAAACTCATCGTTTAAGAACAAGTGGGGTTACCACTTTTACATAAAGCATTGTTGTGTTCACACCATTAGAGTTGCTTTAGCTTAATTCTAAGAGTAAAGCTCCCCGCTTTTAGAGAGATGGACTAACCTTGGGTTTTGTCGATGATGAATTCATGTAGATGTTGAAGATGTGGATGCTCAATGTTGATGTAGATCATTTGGAGCAATCCATTGGAGCGAGTTGCATACCAACATGGGTTAGTCCCACAAGGAACAAGCAAGGATATCCGTAGACATAGAGTGAAGTACACACAAGATGATGTCCATGAAAGCATTAGGTTACCTTGTCCCTTGACTTACTAACAAGGGGGTTTGTGACTCCTTAAACTAGTGCAAGATGTGGAAGTTGATTGCACTTGTCCTTGCCAAGATGAATATGAGTGAAGTATGTTGGCGGAGTCACCCTCAAGAGCCCTCTAGTTCTTCTTCTTCGGGATCCACATCATCTCGATGGAAATCCTTGGGGTTATAGATGTACTTGATGAAGTAGAACTTGATGTAGTCTTGGTAACCCACTTGACCAAGGCCTTTGGAGCTTATTCAAGTGCATCAATCTCCTCTTGAAGCTTGTCCTTGCCTTTTAGCTTGTGGTCTTGTGGTGGAATATCATCTTGAGCTTGTGTCCCTTGAAGGAAGTAGGTTCATACTTCACTTGTCGAGGAACAAACTTCGTCTTGGGGTATCGATCTTCTTCCCATTCAACTCCATTGGCATTGAACTTTCGTTCAAAACCAACACCTTGATTCTTCCGGTGCCTTCATTGCTTGCGTACAATCTCCTCAAATTGCTTGCTTCGGCAAGGCTCTTGTAAACACCTTTCTCTATAATTCCCTTGAAGAAGTTGTTTTCTTTCTCAAGTGTAACTTGGCTAAGAGAATCATTAATGGAATCAAGAGAAATACTATAAGCAACAATATTAGATTTAGCATGATTATTGTTACTACTAGAAGAAGAATCTTTCTTACTCTTGTTGCTAGATTTTACTTGTGGCATGTAAGTAGACAAGAGTAACGCTTGGCAATGTAAGAAGAACTTTTCTTCTGAAGATCATCATTGATAGCTTTTAAGAAGCCATGTTCTTGCTCTAGGTTGAGCTTCTCAAAGCGTAGATTCTCACGAGTTTTTAAAAGTTCTTGACGATCTTCTAAAGTAGTTTCATGAGCTAACTTAAGAGTGTTTAGTTCTTTGGTTAGACTCTCAATCTCCTTCTTATCATTGTCATTCGTTTCATCTTGATTAGCATGATTAATAGCAGTTTCATCATAGAAGGAAATATGCCCTGGAGGCAATAATAAAGTTGTTATTTTATATTTCCTTATATCATGATAAATGTTTATTATTCATGCTAGAATTGTATTAAGCGGAAACTTGATACATGTGTGGATACATAGACAAAACACCGTGTCCCTAGTATGCCTCTACTTGACTAGCTCATTGATCAAAGATGGTTAAGTTTCCTAGCCATGGCATGTGTTGTCATTTGATGAAAGGGATCACATCATTAGGATAATGATGTGATGGACAAGACCCATCCATTAGATAGCATAATGATCTTTTAGTTTTATTGCTACTGCTTTCTTCATGTCAAATACATATTCCTCCGACTATGAGATTATGCAACTCCCGGACACCGGAGGAATGCCTTGTGTGCTATCAAACGTCACAACGTAACTGGGTGATTATAAAGATGCTCTACAGGTATCTTCGAAGGTGTTTGTTGGGTTGGCACAGATTAAGATTAGGATTTGTCACTCCAAGTGTCGGAGGGGTATCTATGGGCTCTCTCGGTAATGCACATCATATCAAGCCTTGCAAGCAATGTGACTAATGAGTTAGTTGTGGGATGTTGCATTACATAATGAGTAAAGAGACTTGCCGGTAACAAGATTGAACTAGGTATGAAGATACCAACAATCGAATCTCGGGCAAGTAACATACCAATGACAAAGGGAATAACATATGTTGACATGGCGGTTCGACCGATAAAGATCTTCGTAGAATATATGGGAACCAATATGAGCATCCAGGTTCCGCTATTGGTTATTGACTTGAGAGGTGTCTCGGTCATGTCTACATAGTTCTCAAACCTATAGGGTCCACACGCTTAACGTTTGATGACGATATGTATTATATGAGTTATGTGTTTTGGTGACCGAAGGTTGTTCGGAGTCTCGGATGAGATCACGTACATGACGAGGAGTCTCGAAATGGTCGAGACGTAAATAATGATATATTGGAAGGTAGTAGTCGGACACCGGAAGGGTTCCAGAGTGTATCAGGTACATACCGGAGTACCAGAGGGGTTACCGTAACCCCCGGGGGAAAGATATGGGCCATATGGGCCATAGGAGGGAGGCTAACCAGCCCACAAGGGGCTTGTGCTCCCCCCACAAGGGAGGAGGCCGAATTGGAGTGGGGAAGGGGGCGGCGCCCACCTTTCCTTCTCCTTCGACCTGTCCCTCTCCGGTAAAAGGAAGGGGGGTCCAAATTGGACTTAGAGTCCTAGTAGGACTCCTCCCCACTTGGGGGCGCGCCTTGGCCAGCCTCCTCCCCTCTCCCTCCTTTATATACGGGGGGCAAGGGGGCACCTCTAGGCACATCAATTGTTTCTTAGCCGTGTGTGGTGCCCCCCTCCACCGTTTACTCCTCCGGTCATATTGTCGTAGTGCTTAGGCGAAGCCTTGCACGAGTCACATCACCAACACCATCATCACACCGTCATGCTAACAGAACTCATCGACTCCTTCATACCTATACTGGATCAAGAGTTTGAGGGACGTCATCGAGCTGAACATGTGCAGAACTAGGAGGTGTCGTACGTTTGGTACATGATCGATTGATTTGAGAAGACGTTCGACTACATTAACTGCGTTAAGTTAACGCTTCCGCTTTCGGTCTACGAGGGTACATGGACACACTCTCTCCTCTCGTTGCTAAGCATCTCCTAGATAGATCTTGCCTGAGTGTAGGACAATTTTGAAATTGCATGCTATGTTTCCCAACAGTTTTCATCGCTAGCATTGTCAACAAGTAACTCATCATCACCTAGCAAATCATTTTCATCACTATTGAAATCAATATACTTGGGGTGTGATACCTTGGGGCCATTATCCATGAAGCATCTTTCAAATTCCCTCATTTGGTGAGTCAAATATGTCATAGGAGTTAGTTGACACAAGTGCAAGACCGGCAACACCTTCATCTTGAGTATATTCGGAGTTGGAGTGACAACTTCTCTCGGAGTGGTGGTCGGAGTCAGAACCGGATACCCATTCACCAACATGAGCTTGATGTCTTCATTTTGTGTAACTCCTTGATGACTTGTCCTTCCTTTCCGAATCCTTGCTTCTGCGAGAGGTTCTTCGTTCATAACGATCATCACTACTCCTTCTCTCTCTCGAACGTGATTCTTCTCTTCTATTTCTTCTTTTAGGTGAGTCTTCTTTTCTTTTGTATGGGGTCGTACACTCATTGGAGTAGTGTCTGGGTCTTCCTCAATTGTAGCAATTACGTCCACGACTAGAAGATCTTTTGTCATGGTATGATCTTGACTTGGAGCTTCTATCTTTGCTTCTACTCTTGTATAATTTGTTGAAATTCTTCACCATTAAGCTCAATTCCTCTTTGAAGACTTGTACTTCACTTGATGTGGCAGGAGCATCACATGAGGCTTTATAAGCACCACTAGACTTGTTGTGAAGCTCTTCTTTATCCTTGAGTGACATCTCATGAGCAACAATTCTTCCAATGACTTCCGTTGGCTTGAGATCTTTGTAACTAGGCATAATTTGGATAAATGTGCACATGGTATCATATTTTCCATCCAAGGCTCTTAGGATATTCTCGATGATGAATCTGACAGTTATCTCTTCACTTCTGAAGCCGGCAATCTCATTTGTGATGAGAGAAAGCCTAGAGTACATTTCAGCGACACCATTACCATCCTTCATTTTGAACTTGTCAAGCTGACTTTGAAGCACATCCAACTTGGATTCCTTGACGGACTCGGTTCCTTTGTTCATATCAATCAAAGTATCCCAAATCTCCTTTGCATTCTCAAGACGTCTGATTTTATTGAATTCTTCGGGGCACAATCAATTGAAGAGGATATCGCAAGCTTGAGCGTTGTATTGCAGCATTTTCAACTCTTCTGCAATTGCTTCACGATTTGGTTTTCTCTGATCGAAGTATTCACCTTGCAAACCAATATACACAATAACCCAAACATCGGGGTTATGTCCAAGAATATGCATTTTCATCTTATGCTTCCAACTAGCAAAATTAGTGCCATCAAAGTAAGGACCTCTATGGTGGTAATTTCCCTCGCTAGATGCCATACTCTCCTAGGTTGTGAAACCAAGGCTATGATCACCAAAGCTATGGAAATCAAGGAAAATGGAGACCAAAGCTCTGATACCACTTGTAGGATCGAAAGTATGTCTAGAGGGGGTGATTAGACTACTTGACCAAAAAAATTCTAGCCTTTTCCCAATTTTTTGTCCTGGTAGATTTTAGCAACTTAACACAAGTAAAGCAATCAACCTACACATGCAAGTCTAAGAGTATAGCAGTGTAATGTAAATCATTGCATATGAAGGTAAAGGGGAGGAGTTTGGAGGGAGCAAATGCAATGTAGACACGAACATTTTTGGCGTGGTTCCGACAGGTGGTGCTATCATATATCCAGGTTGATGGAGACTCCAACCCACGAAGGGTAACGATTGCGCAAGTCCATGGAGGGCTCAACCCATGAAGGGTCCACGAAGAAGCAACCTTGTCTATCCTACCATGGCCATCTCCCACGAAGGACTTGCCTCACTTGGGTAGATCTTCACGAAGTAGGCGATCTCCTTGCCCTTACAAACTCCTTGGTTCAACTCCACAATCTTAGCGGAGGCTCCCAAGTGACACCTAACCAATCTAGGAGACACCACTCTCCAAAAGGTAATAGATGGTGTGTTGATGATGAACTCCTTGCTCTTGTGCTTCAAATGATAGTCTCCCCAACACTCAACTCTCTCTCATAGATTTGGATATGGTGGAAAGATGATTTGACTGGAAAGCAGCTCGGGGAATGCTATAGATCAAGATTCTTGTGGTTGGATTGGAATGGCTTGGTCTCAACACATGAGTAGGTGGTTCTCTCTCAAAAAAATGAGTAGTGGAAGTGTAGGCATGTTCTGATGGCTCTCTCTCAAATGGAGAAGGGGGTGGAGTGGTATATATAGCCTCCACGCAAAATATAACCATTACACTCAATTTACCAGACTCGGTGGGACCGAATAGAGAAACTCGGTGAGACCGACCTGGTTCAAAATGTGAATGTTAGGGTTTTCGGTGGGACCGACAATACCAACTCGGTGAGACCGATGCGCTAGGGTTAGGGCAAAACCTCATCTCGATGAGACCGATCACATGAAATCGGTGAGGCCGATTTCAGTAATAAGCAAACAGAGACTTGGTTAGGCAAACTCTGTGGGACCAATCGCTCATTTCAGTGAGACCAAAATGTTACGAAAAGGAAACAGAGAGTTTGCATTGCAAAATTGGTGGGACCGATAGCTCATCTCGGTTAGACCGAAACATTACAAACGGAAACCGAGAGTTTGCAATCCCATCTTAGTGAGATCGAGATCCCTATCGGTGAGACCGAGCTAATTAGGGTTTCTGGCTATGGCTATGTCAAGTGAACTCGGTGGCGCCCGATAGATCAAATCGGTGGGGCCGAGTTTGACTTTAGGTTTAGGACATATGTGGAAATGAGAAAGTGGTTGAGGGATTTTGTAGCATATCACTAACAATTTTGAGCAAGCAAGCCATTAATCAACACCTCATCCTCTTTTAATAGTACTAGTTGACCCGTTGCGCCGAATGGCGCAGAGACCTGCCGAAGACATGTTGTTGATGAAAATAGTTTGATGCTGCAAGAACCTTCAACTAAATCATGCTATTTTTTAAACATGTTTATTACGTTGTTAAATAATAGTCTGGAAAAGAGAAACTTTGCATAATATGAATATGTTCAGTTTGAAAATATGGGCACTATGATGAGAGAAAGTTGGCATGGTTGTATTTTTTTAGCAAGTTTGAAAACATGGTTATCATGATGAGAAACCTGGCCATGCATATTTTTCCTGCAAAAAAAGAGGGAAAAAGGTAATAAACCTAAGAAAAAACATGGTTTAGTTGATTTTGTTACCCAAATGGCGCAGAGACCAGCTGATTCCATGTTAGCGATGAAAAGAAATCCATGGTTTAGTTGATTTTGTTACGGGCAAGCACATATGACAACAAATTTAATCTCTCTTAGTTGGAAAAAACGGGGGCTTGTTGTCTATAATAGATGTATATACACATTTAAATTTGATAGCAGAGTTCTATTTGAAACAAAGTCCATGTAACAAAACTAACCCCCTTTAAATGTCTATAATTTAATAGCGGCATGATTTTATTGTCTACAATGAGATGTATATACACATTCTAATTTGGTAGCACAAAGTCCCATCCAAAATCATGCCGCTGAAAATACATGTATCTTTTTTAATCCATGTGCGCATTGTAAAAAACATGTTTTAGCTATGAGCATGCACATACTGTAACGAATTTAATCCCCTTTAGTAAAAACATATAGGTTTATTGTGTACAATAAGATGTACATGCACAATTTACTTTGGTAGTGTGGAGTCTCATTCAAAACAACGTCGCGTTGAAAAAATATATATTTTTCAAGAATCTTTTGTTTGAGCAAGTATGCGGGGTAAGAATTTAGACCCTTCTATAAGAGTACATATCTTCTTGGCTAAGAACATATGTATAATTATGCTATTTTAGAAAGAGTAGTGTTTCCATCATCTTTGTTTCTGTGTGTTTGAAGAAAGAGAGTACTTATGTGCCATATTTTAAAGCAGTCGTATGGAAGCCAATTCGGCCCATGAATCTGGCGACTTGTTTAGCCCTTTTTCCTGAGCACTTATTTATCCCTTCTTCCTCGAGAGCTTCGTTCGGCCAGAGACAAAACTGCCAAGTAGTACTTCTATCATCTCAATAATTGAAGAACAATAACATTTCTCTATATCTGGTACAATAATAACATCATTTATAGTAAATTTGGTCAAGCAACCAATTAGCACAAGAACAATAACATTTCTCTATATCGTCAATTCCACATATGGGATAATTAATATATCGACTTGTATGGATGGCTTCACTCAAAACAATACATATGCCTTCTGTTTATTCGCCTGACAAATGACCATCAGATGAATCAATCAAATAGGAGGAATTGGGGAGCATTTCAAACCGAAACAAAGAATTGATCCTAACTACTAAAGTGCAGCAGCTCTAAACCCTCTGAATTATTTTGCTCCTACTCCACCAGGAAAGTGCAAGCCTTCAAGAACCAAAAGATTTAAGAGTGGAACTAAAAGAACAACAGTCCAAATCCTCATAAGCCATATTGTTTATATCCTTAAACCCAAAAGGTTGCCTCTTAGCATCTCTGTTGTTCTCTTAGTCCTTATTAGGTGTCAGATTATCCTGAAGAAAAGGCAGTTGATATCATATTATCATTAAATAAATCCATACTTAACATGTGGATCATGGGGAATGGCGAGATGCCATATTGGGGTTCACAACATGAATAGAAGACCACTAATTTATAGAAGGAAAAAAAAGGCCTGAACACCCTTAAGGAAGTCCATGATTGCATACTAAATATTTCGAAATGCGAAGTTATTTTGTCGTCGAAAGAGAAAAAAAGATGAACAATTAGAAGGCATGTAATGAAGAAAACATATGGTAGAAGACGAACTACATTATTATATAAACAGAGAGAAACAAGTCTGTGGTATATAATTATTATGATAAACACAACCTTCATTTAAATAGAGAAGCCATGCATTACTACATGCAATCACACAGTTAGGCAAGCAAATAGGCTAGTCACACTCATGTTAAGTGATCACATGGTATCAATATAGAAGCGATACGTAGAAAGTGTGTATTAATTATACAAAGCAGATTCAGATACTAATGGTGTACTCACATCATGGCCATCTGAAGTCCACTCAATGATATCCCATTGGTTTTGATGTTCCTAGTTGGATCAAGAGGGAGGTTGACATTAAGTCGACATTAGGAGTTGGTACTATAGACAATACATTGTATTCATTATTTCGTACTCTCCAAGGTCCTTTTCCTTGCTCCAGCTGTTAATTTGCAGCTTCACTGGTCATTGTAGTGACTATTGTCAGTGCTGCACCAAACAATGCTCCCATTGTGGTTGTTTGTCCAGAGATCTTATATATAATACTATTGGTGGTTAGATTACAGAAAACCAAAAAATAGCATGGATGCAAACATGATGCTCAGTTTATATATTCTAGTATAAGATGTGAACGACCGACACCACACCGCAAGGTCTTCACAACAACGATGAGTAACATCCTTGGCCTGGCACCTGACGGAGTTGAAACGACATCTTTATGTGACTTGGGTGGGCAGCCCTCCTGGTGGCATTAGCTGACAAACGTTGGAGATCACCAGGAACTGAAATGCACAGGATGGACCAAATCACAGCAGCAAAAATGTGGTTGTTTTGCGGCATGCCACAACATTACTAAAGCAGACTAAAATTCAGGAGAAAAGATGAGATTAGAAATGATGTAAAGTCAGGTGTGGGATTGAAATAGGAATAAGAAAGTAGTATTTCAGTAGAGGTGTATCGCTATGTACAATATGTTGCAGAATTTGTATGAGTTATCAATTACAAGAAAAGAACATCTAAGTGCAGGCCAGATATATTTATTAACATGACCCTCTACACATGATGCCACAAAGCTGAGATGTACCAAATAATTCCAGAATCTAATTAGTGTGTCTACATGCTAGAAGAAACTTATAACTCAAGTTCTAACACTCAGATCCATCACTGGATCCTGTAGAGCCTACACGCACAGATTAAAATGCAGTTTCAAGTAAACCAGTAAAGTATGTACAAACAGGAAAACATTACAAAAGTACATCAAAACTGCAGCCAATCTCACCTTCTTTACGTTTTTATGCCTAGGTAAGCAATTCTACAGCCAATCTCATGAATGAATAATTATTTAGAAGTCAGCAGGGTTAAAACCCCGAGAATCTAAATGATATGCTCATTACTGAAAGCATAAGAACATAGTGCAGATTCTTTTGGCATTTTTTTATGCCTAGGTAAGCAATTCCACCAAGAAACAAAATAAGATTGGTATTGCTAAAAGCATAAGAACATAGTGCAGATTCCTATCACAAAATATACTGATGCCTAGGTAAGCAATTTTACCAAAAAACAGTTGAAGAAAAATTAAGAAGCGTAACCTATGCACTTTATTTCTCTTGTAAAAATTTATTCTCTACATTTTCTAGATCCAGCTATGCATGATAAAGCTGTAGAAATGCCAAATGTTATAGGAAAATGAACGACTACCATCCACGTGTGGCGGCAGCCAGCAGAGAGAGAGAGATGGATTGGGTGAAGACATAATGGATGCAACAAATGATTGTGGAATAATAACCTTGATCTTATTCAACTCTTCAGCTAAATTCTGTCTTCTTCCCTTCATCCTCAGATCTGCACACATCAAGTACACTTCAAATTGAACAATACCATGCATTGCTTTAAGTTTAAGCTGTCCATATAAGTAAAGCAGCAGGTCAGTCACAAGAATCGAATAAAGAGATACTATCCAACTAATATATAAATGATGAATCATGAAGAGATAGTACAATTTCTCCTCGCGCACACAAAAATAAAAAAATTCCTAAAATAACTTAGCTACAGATTATGAAGCAAGTAGGCCCTTAGATTTACACAATTTTAACATCATGCACATGTTAAATGGTATACTCATCACTGTACAGAGTACATAAATCACATCAACTACCAATTTAAACGAAAATAGCCAAAAAAACTGAGTAGGAAAACTAACACAATGCAGATCAAGATTTACTTGGTATTAGAACAAATCATACAGATTAAATATTTGCTCAATGAAAACTGAGGAAGAACTCTATAACTATCCTAGTCTTCATTGATCATTGCATGATATCAATATTCCTCTTTTACAGAACTAAATTTCGACAACCATGTAAGCTCTAAATATTGTTCTTGATTAAATGGACAAAATGATAAATAAATGGAATAAGTCCCACTGGCTAATTTGGAACAACTGATTCAACTTCTATAATTCGACCCTGCTAACAAATGATTTATTGGATAATTTGGCTGCTGTACAAAATTTAAGAGTGGAACTAATTGCTCGGTTTCAAATTTTTTACTTGGCACATCCACTGAATAAGGTGAGCTCATTCTCTAAAGCAAATAAAAAATTCTTGGGAAAATGCTTAGAAACCGTAGTAGCAAGTTAAAGAACAAGTTGGAAGAGCAAGGTCTAAATGGCATCTCCCTTTTTCTAAAAGGCAAAAGATCTTACTGGCCTCGTGACTGAATAAGATGTGTAGATGAAGAAACCATGCACATGAAGCTGCTCAATACAACTTAAATGAATTCACTAACTTGAAGTAACAATGAAGAAAGAAGAAAGGATTCATAAAATGCAGATTCTCTCTTCTTTGAACATATTACATGACTCGACATCGTCTTGTAGGAAAGAAAAAAGCAAAGAAGGATAAAATAAGAAAAAAGCCATGAACACAGCATCGAGGAACCAGTATAACAATTTTGAAATACAATAATTTCAATATCTTGCAAAATCACAACAAACAATTAAGTAGTTATGAACAATTAGAAATACATTATACTGAAAGTTGAGTACAATTTGTCTTTTGGATTGAGCAAATATATAGCTGCAGAAATTTTGCAAAATCAACACATAAAAAGAACCTAAGGCTCTCTAGACTCCTTTTCCTTGCTAAATATACAAGCTTTCCATGGAAAATTTTACAATATATTTGTTCTATGAACAAATGCTTCCTTTCATTACTTTTTCCGAAGTAGGTAGCAGGCCATCAGCAGCCCAACACCGAACAGCCAACGCCCAGTCACAACAATCACGCACACACCAACAAGCCAGCAAAAAAACACAAGAGGTGCCCGGACACACACACACACACACACACACACACACACACACAACTAGGCCACTAAGCCAACACACACGAAGAACTCGTAGCTAGAAAGCGAGCGCTACAGCCACTAGTTAACATGACGGTCACAGAAATATTACCAAGCTCGCTGATTCCCCAACAATATAACATTCACAATGCAATACGGCACAACCAGGCGAGCTTTGACACAATTACCAAATTACATAGTTCTAGACTTCTAGTAAAGAATGGTACTAAGAATGGAACAGATGTATTTAAAAAATATACTTCCGCCTATAAGCAAAATCATGTTAGCAGTGCCTGCATATATTTCATCCGGTATAACAACACATTACTTACACTCAGAGAATTAAAATCCTAGCTTTAGAGCGTGAAGCTAACCAACCAGAACGGTATGTATGATGCTACCACCAAGCTAGCCACAACAATCATGCACGCAGCATCAAGCGAGCAAAAAAATACAATGGGTGCCTGGACACACACATCACTAAGCCAGCAAGCACACACACAACAAGAACTCGTAGCAATCAAGCATGGAGTCTAGGAGAACAACTGGGACCAGAACGAAACTACCTTGCTAGAGACGGGATGCCCAGGAGGAAGCGACTGGAGGCGGCAGTGGCGAATCCAGGCAACAGCTGCACAAACACGAGACATGCATTTCATTAGTTGGCAATGGAAGCATCCATCACATTCATACATACCCGTGTTTCTTTATAAGCACTCCACTTTTCCGCCTCACACTGTGACCCCCACCTCAATAACCTGGTTAATCAAAAACACATGATCCATGGGGTGATGATAAACCTTGTATATATCTGAAAATTGGTGGGAGGCACTGTGGAGTATTAGATCTCTGACCTCTGACGGGCCGATGAGCCAATGGAAGAAGGGTATGGTGAGGGCGGCATTGAACACCTAGGCCCAACGCCGGAAGGGAGCATCCAGAGGAGCACCTCACGGACGGCCTCCTGCTGCTGCGCGTGCAAGCACCTCGCATCCTGTCTTCTCCTCATCCTCACTGGCCAGCTCTTATTCCTTCCGGCGAACTTCTGCATCTTGCGCGCGAACATCCCATGAACACGTGCTCCAGCGGCTCGTCCGTGTAGTCTGTCTTCTCCACCATTGGCCGAGGCCTAATTTGTCCTAGCAAAAGAAATCGCATCATGAGCAAAAGAAGGAACTCACAACTAGCATTTCAACTTGAGATTTATCCATTAGGAATCCCAAAATATATAAATAAAGGGGCTTCTAATTGACCACCTGAGCATTTCGAACTGTGCCGGAATCCATGGGTAGAGCACCAGCTACAAGTGTTGTCGACCACCCGCTGAGGCCGCTGTCGGCCGCACGACCAGCCGTCCACCGCACCACGAGGAAGAGGCGGAGTGCAGCCTCCGGTGCAACGCGCCCGAACCATAGCTTCGTCGCAGCTCCCGATCCAGGAGCGGATCGAGTAGCGGCCAACCTCCAGGTCGCGCCCGTCCTCGCCAGCGCAGGCCGACGCCGGTCATTCTCTCTCCCTTCCTCTCATATTCCTCTCTCTCTCGTAGGGTTTATGCAAGAGGAGGGGACTGGGTTGTGCACTTGCCCCCGGCGTCATAGACGGAGAAGCGGTCCGCGCCATGGAACCAAACCCCCAGACCTGGTCCTGGAGTTCGCAACTCGATGCCACCATCGGAGCGTCTCCGCCACCGCCGCTCCTCTCGTGGTCCGGCCGACGTAGAGATCAGGAAGGAGGAGGAAGCTAGAAGAGAGAGAGAGAGAAGGAGATGCGTGGGTGTGGCGGTGGTAGGGATCCGAGGAGGGAGGCGGAAGGGAGGAATGGGTGTGGCGGCTTTGAGAAGGAGGAGGGAGGAGTGGCTGTGGATTGGGGGCTAGGGTTGGTGCGGTTGTGTCCAACGAGACGACGAGACCCTTACCTAGTATTGCCAACAAGCGGGACCATGAGCACCGCTGGCCCACCCGTCATTACGGCAGGCTAATGGTGGGTGCAGAAGCCGGGTGCACATGCACCGGCCGGCCCCTCCGCAGCTGCTGCAGTGCTGCCCACACCACACGACATGGGCAGCGCGCCAGGAGCGTCCCGCCAAGAGCGGTTGACTCCAGAAAACTCTAGCCTACACCCTACACCACGGGACGGGCACCACTGCAACCGATGAGCGGGACCAAGGGCAGCACGGGCCCACCCATCAACGGTACATCACAGACATGGGCAGAGAAACCGGGTCCATAAGCACTAGCCAGCCCTCTGCGGCTCGCCCGCTCCACACGACGCGGAGGGCGTGGCGCGAGTGGAGAGGCGCGCATACACCCAGAAAAGTTTGACCCAGCCAATCGGATCTAGCCCGAGCCCACATGCCATACACTGTCCAGATTTCACCACGCGGTCAAAACGATAAGAGTCAATTCACAGCGAGATCCAATGGGCGGCAGGCAAAAAAAGACTTTGTTGACCATGATCTAACGACCATCGAAGGAACCGATCGAGGGTGCCTTCTCCATGTGAGTTGGCCAGCCTCATTACTATTTTAAATTGGCTTTTCCTATGGACTCAATGTGATCTTGGATCACTAAAATGAAAATGAAGTCTTGAGCTTTTTCCAATATGTGTCCTTAGCATTTTGAGGGGCCCACATCTCTAGTCCATGCCATACCAATCATTGAATTTCTGAAACATTAATCTTGAATGGATATTAGTTCAATGAGCTATATGTTGTTATGAATTACCAAAACCATCCGGGGATTACTTGCACTTTCACATGCAACTAGTTTTGCATAAAGGTGGCTGACGGGTGTCTGTTTCTCGTACTTTAGCTGAATCGAATTTGACTGCGGCTGGTCCTTGTTGAAGGTTAAAATAGCAAACTTGATAAATCACCGTTGTGGTTTTTGTGTCGTAGGTAAGAACAGTTCTTGCTAGAAATCCGTAGCATCCACATAAAACTTGTAACAACAAAGTATAGGATGTCTAACTTGTTTTTGCAGGGCATGTTGTGATGTGATATGGTCCAGACTTGATAGTTTAGTGCGCCATGCTTTACGGCTTAGAACCAGGACTTCAAAAATGTTTTGAATGCCACGAATCATATGAGATGTTCCAAGAGCTGAAATTGGTATTTCAGACTCATGCCCGTGTCGAGGGGTATGAGACCTTTAACAAGTACTTTGCCTACAAGATGGAGGAGAATAGCTCAACTAGTGAGCATGTGCTCAGAATGTCTGGGCACTAGAATCACTTGAATCAAGTGGGTGTTAATATTCCATATAAGATAGTGATTGACAGAGTTCTCTAGTCACTATCACCAAGCTACTAGAACTTCGCGATGAACTATAATGTGCAAGGGATAATGGAAAAGATTCTCGAGCTCTTCGCGATGCTGAAATCACCGAAGATAGAAATCAAGAAAGAGCATCAAGTGTTGATGGTTAACAAGACCACTAGTTTCAAGAAAAAGGGCAAAGGAAAAGAAAGGAAACTTTAAAGAGGAATGACAAGCAAGTTGCCACTCCCGTGAGGAAGCCCAAAGCTAGATCTAAGCCTAAAACTGAATGCTTCTACTGCAAAAGGAGTGGTCACTAGATGTGGAACTAGCCAAATACTTGGCGGATAAGAAGGATGGCAAAGTGAACAAAGGTATATGTGATATACATGTTATTGATGTGTACTTTACTAGTGTTCATAATAACCCCAGGGTATTTGATACCGGTTTAGTTGCTAAGATTAGTAACTCGAAACAGGAGTTGCAAAATGAACAGATGCTAGTTACAGGCGAGGAGACTATGTGTGTTGGAAGTGATTCCAAGGTTGATAAGATCACCATTGCGCACTCCCTCTACCATCGGGATTAGTGTTGGACCTAAAAAAATGTTATTTGGTGTTTGCATTGAGCATGAATATGATTGGATCATGTTTATTGCAATACGGTTATTCATTTAAGATAGAGAATAATTGTTATTCTGTTTACATCAATAAAGCCTTCTATGGTCATACACCCAATATTAATGGTTTACTGAATCTCGATTGTAGTGATACACATATTCATAATATTGATGCCAAAAGATGCAAAGTTGATAATGATAGTGCAACATACTTGTGGCATTGTCGTTTAGGTCATATTGGTGTAAAGCGCATGAAGAAACTCCATGCTGATGGGCTTTTGGAATCACTTGATTATGAATCATTTGATACTTGCGAACCATGCCTCATGGGAAAGATGACTAAAACTCTGTTCTCCGGAACAATGGAGCGAGCCAATGACTTATTGGAAATAATACATACCGATGTATGTGGTCCAATGAGTGTTGAGGCACACGACAGGTATCGTTATTTTCTGACCTTCATAGATGATTTGAGAAGATATGGGTATATCTACTTAATGAAACACAAGTCTGAAATATTTGAAAAGTTCAAAGAATTTCAGAACAAAGTGGAGAATCATTGTAACAAGAAAATAAAGTTTCTACGATCTGATCGCAGAGGCGAATATTTAAGTTACGAGTTTGTCCTTCATTTAAAACAATGTGGAATAGTTTCACAACTCACGCCACCTGGAACACAACAGCATAATGGTGTGTCCGAACGTCGTAACCGTACTTTATTATATATGGCGCGAGCTATGATGTCTCTTACCGATTTACCACTATCATTTTGGGGTTATGCATTAGAGACAACTACATCCACGTAAAACAGGGCACCGTCTAAATCCGTTGAGATGACACCATATGAATTGTGGTTTGGCAATAAACCTAAGCTGTCATTTCTTAAAGTTTGGGGTTGCGACACTTATGTCAAAAGGCTTCAGCTTGATAAGCTCAAACCCAAATCGGAGAAGTGCGTATTCATAGGATACCCTAAGGAAACCATTGGGTATTGTAGCGCCCCGAGACTGATGTGCCAGATGTCATCCAGTTATTCGCCGCTGTTGCCATGCCATTCACCTACATGTTGCACTTTGCCATGTCATCATGTGCATTCATCTGCATGTTTTTCAAAACTTGCATCCGTCTAGGTCTCCTAGTTCTCTCCGTTGTCCGTTCTGAGTCCAACCGCACTCGCACGCGCCCGTGACACCTCTGAAATATTATTTTATAAGTGGGATAAAAATGTTCTCGGAATGGGGTGAAAGTTGGTGTGCGGTCTTATTATAGTGTAGGTAGACCGCCTGTCAAATTTTGTTGCATTTGGAGCTCGTTTGATAGCCCACTCGGTAAACATATAGCGGCACCGTTGCCGATCTAACGTCGAACGTTTTCGTTCTCCGAAAACAGTGTCAGGCTGCACTTCTCTTCTCTCTTCTCAGCCCAATGCCTTCAACACAGTCCACAAGCCCACCTAGGCCTGCCTAAACCCCCTCGATCGGATCCATCAGATCGCGATCGCAGGGTCCAGAAACACCCCCTATACTTGAAACCCTAGGCTTACCCTATATATACACCCCATGTGCCATTTTTGGCGTCCACCAACCTCCCCCACAAAATCCGTGCCAGGCCTCCCCTTTGCCGGCACTTGGCGGCCAGCAACCACCGTGTCGCCGCCCTCCAGCCAACCAGGGGCCGCCACGCGCCCACCTGGCCTCTTCGCTGCCGCGGCCCGCAGAAGCCCATCACGGGCCCACGCAAGCCTGAAGCCGTCTGCGCCGAGCCCGCGTGCCCCGAGCCCCGCTCCTCCGACGGACTCCACCCGCCGTCGGACTCCGCCGCCTCGCCTCCACCTCGTCACCGTTGGACCTCGCGGCCGTCGCTGTTGGACCTCGTGACCGCCGCCGCCTGGCCGTTGCCTCGCCTCACCCAGCGCCGCCCGACCTCCTCCAGATCGGCGCCACCGCCCGTGCTCCTCGCCGCCGGCCGCTCCTAGCTCCGCCGTTAGCCTCGCCTCCCCCTCCGTCACCTGCTCACCTCCACCATAGGCCGGGACAGCCCCGTCCCGAATCTACCCCGAGCCATCCATCCAAACGCCCCTAGATCTCCATCCCACATCGCTCCGTCCACTTTTCCCTGAGGTTGATATTTCCACTAATTCCCCAGGATTTCATATTATTTAGGCTTTTGCACTGATCACATCTTTGTGCATATAAGTCCGTTTGTGATGATCTTCATATTGAAATGATCTGCTCAATGCGCTCTACATGTTGGTTGCTGTTGCATTCATGATAGGATGCATCTTCTTGTCATAATCATGTTTGCAAAAGTGCTAGGTCTTATTAAGTGCAGAAAACTGCTAGAACTTGTCATTTTGTCTTTTTCATATCATTTTGTGTGATTTTCTTTTGAGCAACATGTCTACATGTTTCAGGAGCATAATCATGTCATCTTTGCAATGGTGTAATTCATTTATCATGATATGCCCTATGTTGATTGGAACAAGCTCACAAAGTGGGCTACTCATTGTTTTATGTTTTCAGAGAGTAATTTCTGTGGTCTGGAACTGTTATATTATGATGCCATGTTTGCTTGATGCTACCATTAAATCTATGCATATTTTGGAGATGTCCAGTAAGCATGTTTTTAAGGGCATGTTATGCTATATCCATCCGTGGCCTTGTTTGCAATTATAGCCTACTTTAGCTTGTTCTTTTCATGCTCTCAAGTAGCTTACAAATATACCTGTCATCCTGTTAACAGCATGTTCCATTTTGCAAAAAATCATAATATTCAATATATGCATTATATCAACTTATGCCCATGGAGTAAGTTGGAGTATATCATGTATACTACATGCTCATGTCAATTTAATAAATGTTAAAATTGCTATGCTTGATGTTATGTGCCTCCAAAGTCAGCATCATAATGTTACTGTTTTGCATCCCCAGATTTTCACTGTCTGAGAATCCGCTATTTCATGTTTGCATCTTGTCTTGATGAATTCCATGAACATGTTTCTCCTATATATATGCCATGTTGTGTGATTTGAGCTCCATGTTATGTATTAACATGCTATACCTTTTGATGCCATGTTCATGCACTATAGCATATTTGTTTTATGCATCCAACATGCCATCATATTAACTCTACTCATCTATATGCCCAGATTTTTTCCAAGTCATAATCTGTGTTATAAAGTTGCTGTTTTTGCTTTGATCATATTGGTTTAATCTTGATGCCTATAAACCTGAACCTTAATAATATTTGAAGAATGTTATCCGTACTTGAAGTGCATGTCATGTTTGTGTGAATCTTGTTCTTGTAGCATGTTGTTATGATGCTTGCAATATGCCTACTTGTTGTTTTGGGCAGATTGTTATTCAAACTTGCTTCGTGTGTGTGTGTGTGTGTGTGTGTGTGTTGAACCGTTGCTCCGTTTTGATCATGTCCTATCTAAAACTTGCTTGGTTTTGCATGTAGTTTCATCATGACATGTTGCATCCTTGTTTTGAGGTGTGTGCTTGATGTTTGAACGCATTTTGCATCAATGCCATGTTTAACTTGTGTTGCTCACATCTTCTAGACCGTAGCCCCAAATTAAATGAACTTTATATGTAACTTTCTTAGAAAATCGTGTAGATCATCATGGTGCATCTAACTTGTTGTTTAACAACTTCAACATAATGTGTTATACAGATCTGGACCAATTTGTAAATTTGCATATGGGGAGTTTCCAGAATTGTTATATGTTGTGTCCGGCCTCATTTAAATTTGCTTTGATGTGGGGTTCTTGTATGCATCATCTCTTGCCATGAGTAGCATCATGTAGCCTTGTCATGCATCATACTTGTTTGTGCATCATATGCCATGTTTATGCTTGTGTGTTTACCATGTTGTTGGCTTCTTTCCCATTGTGCTTCATCTTGATAGTTCCGGAAACATTGCGGAATTTGAGGATTCGTTTGACTACACCCGTTCGTCTACTTCATGGATTCGGTCTTCTTCCTAGCGGGGTCCCAGGCAAGATGACCGTCACCTTGGATCTCAGTACTATCTTTGCTATGCTAGTTGTCTTGATGTTATCGCTTTGTCGCGCTACCACTCTTTTATCAAGCCTCCCAATATGCCATGAAACATCCTCTAACCTTTTCCACATTCCTAGAAAACCGTTGTTTGGCTACATTACCACTTTGATCAGCCCCTCTTTTAGCGTTGCTAGTTGCGGGTGCAGTTGCAGGTTGTTCCATGTTGGGGACATGGATATCGTGGGATATCACAATATATCTTATTTAATTAATGCACACATATACTCAGTAAAGGGGGGAAGACTCGGCCTTTTGCCTGGTGTTTTGTTCCACTCTTGCCGCCCTAGTTTCCGTCATACTGGTGTTATGTTCCTTGAATTTTGCGTTCCTAACGCGATCGGGGTTTATGGGCCCCCCATGACAGTTCGCTTTGAATAAAACTCTTCCAGCAAGGCCCAACATTGGTTTTAATATTTACCAACATAATAATATTTAATTAATTAATTAATTTGCATAGGGGGTCGCATCCCCGAGTATCCTTAATTCAACATGATACAGAAGGGCTGGTGCTCATGGTGTTTGTCCCAAAATAGAGCCCCTTGCAGCGTGATACATCTCCAACGTATCTATAATTTTTGATGGTTCCATGCTGTTATATTATCACTCTTGGATGTTTTACAATCGTTTTATAGCAACTTTATATCATTTTATGGGACTAACCTATTGACATAGTGCCAAGTACAGTTGCTATTTTCTGCTTGTTTTTTACATCGCAGGAAATCAATATCAAACGGAGTCCAAACGTAGCGAAACTTTTTGTGGATTTTTTTGGACTAGAAGACATCCGGTGGGCCAAAGAAATACCGAAGAGGGGGCCCGAGGTGAGCACAAGACACCAGGGCACGCCTGGAGGCCCAGGCGCGCCCTGATGGGTTGTGTCCACCTTAGTTGCCTCCCGCACCGCCTCTTTGCTCTATAAATACCCCAAATATTCCAGAAACCTAGGGGAGTCGAAAAAAATCAATTCCAGCCACCGCAAGTTCTAGAACCACCAAATTCAATCTAGGCACCATCACAGAGTGTTTCATTATCCTCATTGGTACCTCTCCGATGATGCGTGAGTAGTTCATTGTAGACCTACGAGTCCATAGTTAGTAGCTAGATGGCTTCCTCTCTCTCTCTCTCTTGGTTCTCAATACAATGGTTTCTTGGAGATCTATTTGATGTAATTACTTTTGCGGTGTGTTTGTTGGGATCCAATGAACTTTGAGTTTATGATCAGATCTATGTTTTAATCCATGAAAGTTATTTGAGTCTTTTGATCTCTTATGTGCATGATTAATTATAGCCTCGTATTTATTCTTCGAATATTTGGTTTAGTTAGGCCAACTAGATTGATTTTTCTTGCCATGGGAAGAGGTGCTTGATGATGGGTTCGATTTACGGTGCTTGATCCCAGTGACAGAAGGGGAAACGACATGTATGTATCATTGCTATTAAGGATAACAAGATGGGGTCTATTTCTACATAAATATATCTTGTCTGCATCATGTCATCGTTCTTATTGCATTACTCCGTTTCTCCGTGAACTTAATACACTAGATGCATGTTGGATAGCGGTCGATGTGTGGAGTAATAGTAGTAGATGCAGGCAGGAGCCGGTCTCCTAATCTTGGACGTGATGCCTATATAATGATCATTGCCTATATATCATCATGATTATTTGAAGTTCTATCAATTGCCCAACAATAATTTGTTTACCCATTGTATGCTATTTTTCTTGAGAGAAGTGCTACTTCTTGAGCTTGTGTTGGTTTTTCCCTTGAAGAGGACAAGGTGATGCAGCAAAGTAGAGATAAGTATTTGCCTCAGTTTGAGAACCAAGGTATCAATCTAGTTGGATACAACACACAAATCACCGAATACTTGCACAAACAATCAAACAAACTTGCACCCAACGCGATAAAGGGGTTGTCAATCCCTTCACGGTTACCTGCAAAAGTGAGATCTGATAGAGATGGATAAACAACAAAGTAAATATTTTGGGTATTTTGGTTTATAGATCAAAAAGTTGCATGGTTCTCCTACTGGTTTGATACCCTTGGTCTCATCACTGAGGGAAATACCTACCGTTGATGTGCTGCATCATCCCTTCCTCTTTGGGGAAATACCAACATAGTTCAAGCCAACATCAAAAGGAATTTCTAGCGCCGTTCCCGGGGAGACATCATCAAAATCTACCAGGTTCCTAATCACAAATCTCATCTCCTTGCAATTTATATTATTTTCCATTTGCCTCTCGTTTTCCTCTTCCCCCACTTCACAAAAATTTGCCATTTTATTCGCCCTCTTTTTCGTTTGCCGGTTTTCTTGTTAGATCTATTTTTGAGTGCAATCTTGTTGTGTAGTCTCGATGACTCAAGAGAACACCAAGTTGTGTGATTTCTCCAATACCAACAACAATGATTTTATTAGCACTCCTATTGCTCCTCCCGCCACTAGTGCGGAGTCTTGTGATATTAATGCCTCTTTGCTGAATCTTGTTATGAAAGATCATTTTTATGGTACTCCTAATGAAGATACGACGTTCCATCTTAACACAATTGTGGAATTATGTAATATGCATAAGAAAAAAGATGTGGACAATGAAAAAACTTGAAATTAATTATTCCCATTTTCTTTGCGAGATCGTGCAAAAATTTGGTTTTCTTCTTTGCCTCGCAATAGTATCGATTCTTGGGATTAGTGCAAAAAAGCCTTTATTACAAAGTATTTTCTGCCCGCAAAAATTATTTCTCTTAGGACACAAATCATGAATTTTAAGAAATCTTGGGAAAGGATGAAATTAATGCTAAGGAATTGCCCAACTCATGGGTTAAATCTTTGGATGATCATATGAAATTTTTATGCGGGATTGAATTTTGTTTCTAGAAATCTTTTAGATTCTGCCGCGGGTGGTACTTTTATGGAAATTACTTTTGGGGAATCTACTAAATTGCTAGACAATGTTATGGCAAATTATTCACAATGGCATACCGAAAGAACCCGTACTAGTAAAAAAGTTAATTTGGTTGAAGAAATTTCTTCTTTGAGTGAAAAAGTTGGTGCTCTTATGAAACTGGTTGCTAATAAAAGTGCCCCTATTGATTTTAATGATGTTCCTTTGTCTACTTTGATTGTTCAAAATAGTGATGCCGTAGATGTGAATTTTATCTCGCGAAACAATTTCAATAACAATGCTTATAGAGGTAATTTTAATCCTAGGCCTTTTCCTAGTAATTCCTCTAATTCCTATGGTAATCCTTATAATGATAATAGGAACACCTTTGATCTTGAGAATAATATTAAAAGATTTATCAATACTCAAAAGGTTTCAGTGCTACAATAGAAGAAAAGTTGAATAAGATTGATGATATGTCTAGAAGTATTGATAGAATTTCTCATGATGTAGAAAATATCAAGATGAAAAATTTTGTGCCTAACGTAGAAGAATCAATTAAAGATCTTTATGTTTTTATGTTTGAAAGTAAGAAAAGAACCGCTATGCTCAGAGCTAGAAGATAATTTTTAGAAAAAGCGTTTTCTAGTGATTGCTTACATAAAAGTGATGAAGATATTAAAATGATTGGTGTTTCTTCTATTTATTGTTTGTTTAGCAAAATTAAAATTGATGATAAAGGAGCTGGAGAAGAGTCTACTTTAGCTACAAGGCGTCCCGATATTTGGAGGGTGAAAATCTTTTTGAGAAAATTGATAAAAGTGGGTTTGAAGAGGTCAAAAATTTAACAAGTGATGTGCCCACTCTTTTGGATTACAAAGATTTTAATTATGATAGTTGCTCTTTGATTGATTGTATTTATTTGTTGCAATCCATGATAAATTCCCCCTGTTGGGGATATAACTATTTGTGTAAGCCGCCCAGGAGGGGCCGGGTTACGCAAAGCAAGACTTACCAGAGAGAAGCCCAAGACCAAAGGCGAAGATGGCGGTTCATAGAGGGCTTAAGGCCCGCAGGCGACTTAAGGCCCGTTGTAATAAACCGCCATAGTAATATGACTTGTATCATAAGGTAGACTTAACTAGTCACCGAGCCGGACACTGTTTATAAACCGGCCGGGACTTTGTAAGCCGCAGTGCGTCAACCCGTGTATATAAGGGGACGACCTGCTGGCGGCTTAGGGCAAGAAACAACTGATCGAGATCCAGGCATAGCGTATCTCGCTCCCTGGTCATCGAAACATCAATACCAACCCAACTAGACGTAGGCCTTACCTTCACCGTAAGGGGCCGAACTAGTATAAAAACCTCTCGTGTCCTTTGTCCCGATTAACCCCTTCAAGCTTCCTAGTTGCGATGGCTCCACCACTAAGTCCTTTCACGAGGACATCTGACGTGACAATTCCACGACAGTTGGCGCCCACCGTGGGGCCAGCGCATGGTGGATTTGAGTTCTTGAAGGGCAACTTCGAAGGGCTCAAGGGATACGTAGTGGGCCGGATGACCAAGAGTCGTCGCGGCAAGATCTACATCGACGACGAAGGCTGGGGCCCCGACGCCGGCTCAATTGAGTGCGGGTACCGGGTCCCCTTCAGAGGGATCCACATCTTCATCGGCCGGATTGGTGAGCCGGGACCTGAGCCGGACAACTGCACCGGCCTCGTCGAGACGGCTCAGCGTGCGAAACCCGCCCGAGCTCAACCCGGCATGAAGCGTGTCTTTGTGGGCTGCATCCACGGAAAAGAGCTTTCTGAAGAACCTGAAGATGGTGGTGAGACGTCCTTCCTCTCTGACGATGATTCGTCCACCGGTTCAACAGATTCGCTGTATCAAGTACAATATGGCGTGCTCAGGGGCTGTTCCAATGGCTTCAGTATTCCGGACCACTGTGAGTCGCCGAATTGGGCAGGAGTCTTCATGGCTGGGACTCAACCCGGCCAAAACTCTACAACCGCGGCTGCAATTACGTCCGGGATAGGAGCAGCCGGGGCAGGAGGCCCTGTGCGCCCGCCGGCTCAAGTGCTGATAGACCTCATGGACAAGCTTACGGCCCTGTTAACCGCCACAGTTATCCCTGCGAACAAAGATGAGCATGACATGGAGGTAGCACGGGTACGTGAGGAGATAGCTCAGGCCAAGGAGGCCTTGGCAGCTGAGGATACTAGACTAGTTACGGAGCGGGCGGCTCTTGACGTCCGGGCACAGCGGTTGCAGTCAGAGGCTTACCAGCTCACGATAAGCTTAAACGCGTCCAACGAGGTAATGAGGAGGAGACACCAGAAGACCCAATCCTGGTTACCTCTAATTACGACCCTCGGGTTCTTTTCGCTACACCCGGAGCCGGCCCAAATAACCCGCCAGATGCCAATCAGTTTATGACATCCGGGGCAGGAGGACCGGCTCAGTGTCGGGAGATGCCACCTCCTCATGAGAGCATGGCACCACCGCATTATGTGCCAATACCAGAGGGTCACTTTTCCAACCCCATGGAGAATTTAATCGCAGCGTCAGCACATCTGGCGGCTCTTCCAGTGGACGGTGATGATCCGACAGCGGTGGAGACCCGGAGGATCAGGGAACTTGTCCAAACGGCCCTGGCTCAGAAAGAGACCTATTCCTATAGCCGGGATAGGATTCATTCAACTCCTCCGCCTTGGTTAGCACCGCCTTGTCAGAACCGGAGCCCGAGTTACAGCAGGCACATGGAGTCCGAAGCTTTGTTAAGCAACGCCCAATGCTGTGACCAACATGGTGGCTATAACCTGGTGCAAAACCTAGTATGTCAGGAGAACGAGCAGGTGGCTCAGGTGGCGGTTCAACAGGAGGCTCAACAGGCGGCTCATCATGATATTCCAGAGTATCCAACGACTTCTATGGAGATGGGAGTAGCCACCAGAATCGGTGGTGTTCCTTGTTTGATACTGGCTTTGCGCAACGTGCGCCTGCCCAAGGACTTCAAGGGACCTCGAAAGGTGCCGAATTACACGGTCGGTTTACAGCCTGGAGCATGGATTGAGAGTTATGAGATGGGCATGGAGCTGTTGGAAGTCAGTGACGCGGCAATGGCTAAATACTTCACCATGATGTTAGATGGAACGGCCCGGTCTTGGTTAAAAGGTTTACCACCCAATTTCATTGGTTCGTGGGAAGAGTTAAAAGCCCGTTTCATCCAGAACTTCAAGGACACCTGTAAGCAATCTATGTCGATCATGGACTTGACGAGTTGTAAGCAGGGGGAAGGTGAATCTACCACCCATTGGGTATGCCGGGTCAAGGAGATAATTCATTCATCTGATAAGATGGATGCCGGCTCTGCAGTCCTTATGTTGGAGAAGAATTGCAGCTTCGAGCCACTAAGGCAGAAACTGGGGCGCCTTAAACGTGGCTGCAAGGATATGGGTACGCTAATGGCGGCTCTAGTCAAATATGCCGATTCTGATAGTACCAAAGATCCCGCGTCTGATGATGAAAAGACAGGGAAGGGGAAATGAAATGGCAGTGGAAAGGGCCAACAGCACAACCCGGTGAATCAAAGCGGAAATAAGCGTAAGGCGGACGACAACCCGGAATTTGTGGCCAACGTTAATACACAGGGTAACAATCAGAGACGTAAGGGTAAGTGGCCTCGATCCGTCGGGTTATACACCTTTCTTCATGGTTTATGGAGCAGAGGCAGTCCTACCAAGTGATATCCGACATGATTCGCCCTGTGTGGCGGCTTACGTTGAGACTGATAATATGTTTAGACGATATATATATTATATAAAGTAACAAAGCAGGACCTCTGTCCTTTTTTTACCCTCAAAAGTTTATGTCTTTTTTATCAGATGGTGGAAACAACCTAGAGGGAGCGGATCATGTCTGAATCAAGCTTTCCCTTTGGTCCGGCTTATGATCATATCTGAATCTAGCCATGATCACTTGGGGGCTTCCTATTCAAACATAGGTCGTATCCAAACCAAAGAGAACATAGCTGTCGATACCCACTTGATCGGCATACTGCCAAACCTACTTGGGGGCTTCTTGATCATATTTGAATCATAGCTTAACCCCTTTGGGTCTGACGTGGATCGTATGCGAATCAGCGTCATTAAACAAATCTTATGGTCACTTGGGGGCTTCCTGTTCAAACATAGGTCGTATTTGAACCAAAGAGAACATAGCTGTCGATACCCACTTGATCGGCATCGCCAAAACCACTGGGGGCTATATGATCGTATCCAAATCTTAGCTTAACCCCTTTGGAACGGTTTACTGATCGTATCCGAATCAGAAGCCTGTAAAGTATTTTGATTATCCTGAAACCTTGTGGAAAGCATTATGAGCTTTTTTTGTCTTGCCGGTTTTCATCACCCCAGGTTGTTAAGTGCCGGGTGAACAACATATGAGCCGGACAGATTATCACAGGATCGCAGAATAAGGCAAGCAAAATTCAACACGCCACGGAAGCAAAAGCTAGAAATATATAGCAGTGCCGGCTTACGAAAGTGTTGAGCGCTAGGAACATGCGCAAAGGCATGACAAACATTGGGAAGTTTTTTCTACCCTATTACAAGACTCCCCGAGCCTGAGTAAATGAAGCATTGTTTTTTGCCAAACACCTGGCGATTCACTCCTTCGGCGGGCTTGACGGCTCTGGGTTATCCTTCCCCACTTCTCCGTCGGCTGTTTTGTCCTGGAAAGTTGACGAGGCCCAGTCAATGCCGCTCAAAGCTTCAAACTCAGCTTCATCATCTATTAAACCAGCTGGGTCCACTTCAGGGGCAAAAGTATGCTTACGAATTGGAGGGATCAGGCTGCTTTGATCATATGGAGTATTTGGAATTCTCCGGTTCTCACTATCATAAGCCGGCGCATACTTGCTCAGGTCAGTGTTGTTTCCAATAAGGGTTTCCATGGGACGTATGGCTTTGATGCAGGCAGTGAAATCATGGTCGTCAAATACAGTGCCGTCTTCCTTAAGACTTGGGTATCCAAGGGCAAGGTCGGCCGGGTCTAGCTCTGGGAGCCATGCTTTAGCCAGGCTCAATGCGGCTACGGCCCCGGCTCTTGAGGACGCCCGCCTTAAGTCTTGGATCCGCTGAGGAAGAAAACCGAGGCTCTTCAACACGTCTTGCAGAAGGCGGGGATGTGGAGTTGATAAGGCTACAATGGCCAAGGTGCGTTGTGACCCGGAGTATAGTTGTTCCACTAAAGTGTAAGAGTCAGCCGGAAGTAATTATTACAATAGTCCTTGTAAGATTAGAATGTTTGAGGTTTTGCACAATAACTTACCAAAGATGGCCGAGACCATTTGAGATATCTACCGTTTTAAGTCGGACAACTCGGTTGTTGCCTCTGCAAGAGATGCTTCTGCTGTCTCGGCCCAAGTCACCAGGGAAGCCTTCTCATCAGCCCAAGCTTTCCTCTCCGACTCAAAATTATTCTTCAACTTCTCATTTTCAGAGACGCTGAATTCAAATTTGGAATTGGCCTTCTGAGTTTCCAGTTCTTGAGTCTCCAGACGACTCTTCAGGACAGCAAGCTCCGATTCAAACTGATTTATGGTGGCCTGCATTGACACCAGGTTATGGTAAGGATTATGGTAAGGTAACATTCAAGTCCCAAGCATTTTACAAGTAAAGATACTTGGCATTTGGGGGCTAATGTATGGTGAAGAATTTTAAACTTATCATACCGGGTCACACATATTAAGTCTCAAGCACTTTACAAGTAAAGATACTTGACACTTGGGGGCTAATGTATGTTGCAAATTTCCAGCTATCATGTTATAACCGGGTTAAGTATATTCTCTTTGAACTAGCTAATTTAACAAGTAAAGTTGATTTCTAAGTCTACAACATATTTATTAATAAGCAATAGACTTGGGGGCTGGTACAGTATGTAAGATTCAGGTAAAAAGTACAAGTTATACCTCAGATTTGTGCTGTATTTGTTTTACCATGTCAATTTCCAGGTCACGGCTATTATGCACTTGATTGAGATAGCCAGAGACTATATCACCAATGCTGAAGTGAGTATAATCAGTAATGTCCTGCTTGGCTTTTCAACGTTCGGCAAGTTCTTCCTTGGTGGGACATTTGGCAAGGACGGTAGGCCGCCCTGGTTCAACAAACTTAGACCTCACAATCTCAACTTCCGGTTCGTTTGTCTTGATCGGGCTAGGAGTCTCTGGGTCATTTGTGTTGAGAGTATCATCGGTGGGCGGATCAGAGGTTGGCATTGGAATATCAGAAGCCGGATCAGGCGGCGGCTGATGGGTAGAGCTGTCTGGAGCAGATGCATTAATCACCGGTTCAGCCACGACCGGTTCTTGGGACGGTTTATTCTTCTTTGCCCGTTTACTGGGCTTCACTTGCATACTGCCAACAAAGGTAGAAGGATGAATACAAAAGTATGAGCAGGATAAAGCTTAAGGGAAACAAGAGTTACATTACCCGGGGGGAGTTTTGAAGGCCGGCATGTTGGATTGCATAGACTCGCCAGAAGAAGGGGAGGTATCCTGATAATTGGAGTCAAAGGAATTGAGAGGTTGGCGAAAGTAACCCGCCAAAGGAAAATGACAACGTAAATCGGAGATAACCTTAGTCTGACGCTTCCTGGTTATGTCAGGTAAGCCGGAGGAAAGCTCTACATCCTTGTTGTTCCGGGTGTGCCTCCGGCTTTCATACTGTTGTTGCTTCAAAAGAAATTGAGGATCTTGGTAAGCCAAAGGATGTGAAAATCTTACTTTCCGGGTTACTCTTATAATTTTCTGACGCGACAGAGGCTCGGAGTCGGACAAAATTATAGTTAACTCTTCCTCGGCAGCTCGGCTGTTCCCTGTGTCTTCCTGGAAAGATAGTGTCAACAAAGTAATGACAAAGAAGTCAGGAGAGTTAAAGGATTACCTCTTCCTCATCGGAAGTGTTGTCCAATTTGAGTAAATCTGAGGTGCTAGGTTTCTTCTTCCTTGAAGTTCCTGCGGTGGCGGCTTTCCTTTCAGCTCTTTTGGCCGCTCTGGCTTGTTTGGCTGCTTCATGGTTATATTTGGCCTTCCAAAAGTGATCATCGGCCTGTGAAAAGTGATAAGAGGTTATAAGTAAAAGCAAGGTATAATATAATAAAAAATATTCATCAGAGGGTGGTGACTTAGAGCAGGAGCTGGGTTTTTCTGGCAGAAGGGGAGTAAGCCAAAGGCATTACTTATCACCGTGCCTTCTTTCAACAATGATTGGGTCGTGGCCTCTACCACATCTTCTGGCAAGTCATCGGAGCTATGACGCATTGGGTCATCCTTTTTGCCGGAGTAAGTGCACATTAAACCGGGTCGGCGGCTTAATGGAAGTATTCGCCAGGTAACCCAGACTCGGACTAAGTCGATGTCGTCTAGGCCATTTCCCAGAAGAGCTTTGATTCTTCTAATGGTAGGGGCAAGTGGCAGACGTTCAACAACAGTTAACTTATCCGGCGGCGGGTGGTTGGACTCAAGGCGCAGCGCGCGGAAGCCGGGCAAAGGGTTCTCCTCAGCCGGAGAAGTATCCTGGAAGTAGAACCATGTCTGGTTCCACTCCTTTAGATGACTCGGCAGTTCAACATAAGGGAAAAGACAGTCTCTTCGCCGCTGAATTGAGATACCACCTAGTTCAAGACTAGGCCCGTTGGCACGTTCATTCTGCCGGTTTAAGTAGAACAGTTCTCTAAATAATGGTATACTAGGTTCTTCTCCAAGATACACCTCGCAGAAGACTTGGAAGTTGCAGATATTTGACACAGAATTGGGCCCGATGTCTTGGGGTCTAAGATCAAAGAAATGCAACACATCCCTGAAGAATTTTGAACCGGGCGGAGCAAAGCCCCGGGTCATGTGACTGGTGAATATGATTACTTCCCCTTTTTTGGTTAGAGGCTTCTCCTCCGACGGGTTAGGAGTACGATAGGACATGATTTCTTTCTTGGGCAGATGGCCGGATTTCACGAAGTCAGCCAAGATACTCTCTGTGACAGTGGACTTAACCCAGTTGCAGGTCACGGGAGCTTTAGTAGCCTTAGGAGCCATGGCAACAATTGGCCTATGGAAAAACAAGAAGATCCGGTTCAATTTTAACCCGGGAGGAAAATCCTAATTAGTCAAGGTGGCGGCTTAATGAGGGGCCTAATGATATAAGGATGACTATGCAACAATATTTAAGCCGCTACAAGTATCAACAGCAGTTCAAAATTCTTAAGGTCATGAGAAGCAAGCAAGGCTCACAGATCAGTGTCATTTATTTAAGCCGGACCAATGGACAGTTGTGTTTAAGGGCATCTACCAGAAGAAGTTTTCTGGGTGATAAAAACAAGTTTCATAATCTTCTGCTAATATTTGAGATCAAAGGTCTGTTCTGATAAGAAAATTTTCTAGACCTAAAAACAGGGAAGAGAAGTTCATACACTCGAAGAGGGTTTCCAAACAAGGGAAATGAGATCTATTTCTATGCAAGATAAATACAAACAATTACCGCAGCAGTTCTACATAGTTTTTATGATCTAAACAGGGCATTGGAGGTGAAAACTAGCGAGGGTTTGCTTCGGGCGGTGATGAACGCCGACGAACTCAACAAAGTTCCAATGCAGATCTAAGAAGGGGAAGGAGAGGAACTCACGGATGCGGACGAGCTGCGGAGGTTCGCCGTCAATTTCTGGTCAGAGTCAGGTTGATGCAGCGGCCCGAGTCGGTGAAGACGAGGGGTTAGAGGCGGCGGCGGCGGAGCTCGAGAGGAAGCAAGAGGAAGAGGACGACTGAAAGAAGGAAGAGTGAAAGACCTAGGTCGCCCTATTTATAAAGGAAGACTGACCGAGATGGCGCGAGAAACGAGGAGACCAAAACATCATTATCCAGTAGCCCCGACGCCTCGATTCTCGGGATGGTCAGTAAAGGCAAAGATCCGTTGGAAGATATGACGGAGTAAAAATAAGTTTATTGAAGATGACGTCACGGTGATTTAACCCGGATCCAGATGATGACGTCACGGCGGGTTAAAATCTTCATGCAAGACAAAAGACTAAGGACAGTTCCATAAGGTATTTTAAGATTGACATGAACAGGTTCAAGTCAATCTGGGGCCTAATGTTGGGGATATAACTATTTGTGTAAGCCGCCCAGGAGGGGCCGGGTTACGCAAAGCAAGACTTACCAGAGAGAAGCCCAAGACCAAAGGTGAAGATGGCGGTTCATAGAGGGATTAAGGCCCGCAGCCGACTTAAGGCCCGTTGTAATAAACCTCCATAGTAATATGACTTGTATCATAAGGTAGACTTAACTAGTCACCGAGCCGGACACTGTTTATAAACCGGCCGGGACTCTGTAAGCCGCAGGGCATCAACCCGTGTATATAAGGGGACGATCTGCTGGCGGCTTAGGGCAAGAAACAACTGATCGAGAGCCAGGCATAGCGTATCTCGCTCCCTAGTCATCGAAACATCAATACCAACCCAACTAGACGTAGGCCTTACCTTCACCGTAAGGGGCCGAACTAGTATAAAAACCTCTCGTGTCCTTTGTCCCGATTAACCCCTTCAAGCTTCCTAGTTGCGATGGCTCCACCACTAAGTCCTTTCACGAGGACATCTGACGTGACAATTCCATGACACCCCCCATGCTTATGAAAAAAATAAAGCTTTTACTAAACATATTGTCGATGCTATGATGAAAGCTTTAGAAGAAAAGTTGGAATTAGATATTTCAATCCCTAGAAAATTACATGATGAATGGGAACCTACTATCAAAGTCAAGATACAAAATTATGAGTGTTTTGCTTTATGTGACTTGGGAGCTATTGTTTCTACAATTCCAAAATCTTTATGGCATGTGCTTGGTCTTATCGATATTGAAGAATGTTCTCGAAATTTGCACTTGGCAGATTCTATGGGAAGAATTAGTGATGTTCTTATTCTTGCAAATAGGAATTATGTGCCCATCGATTTGTTAGTTCTTGATATTTATTGCAATCCGTCTTGTCCAATTATTCTTGGTAGACCGTTTTTACATACTATTGGCGCCGTGATTGATATGAAAGAAGGAAATATTATATTTCAATTCCCACTAAGGAAGGGTATGGAACACTTCCCTAGAACTAGAATTAAGCCACCATATGAATCAACCATGAGGGCATCATATGGATCTAGAAACAAAGATGACACCACTTAGATCCTTCGCATTATGCCTAGCTAGGGGAGTAAAACGATAGCGCTCGTTGGGAGGCAACCCAACTTGTTTCTTTTTGCTTTTTTGTTTTCTTGTTGTTTTCAATAAATTACCCAATTATGCCTCTATTTAGATGTGTTTTTGTGGATTAAATTAGTGTTTGTGCCAAGCAAAGCCTTTGGGAAGATTTGGGAGATAGTTGATTCGATCTTGTTGAAAAACAGAAACTTTTGTGCTCAGAAAAATAATTTTCATAAATCACAGAAACGTGCTTTTGCTCTGAATTTTTTTTACACAAGATTGGTATACAAATTGCCCACATTGTCCTAATTTTTTCAGTTTTGGAGTTATAGAAGTATATGAAGTTCCCTGATTACTACAGACTGTTCTGTTTTTGACAGATTCTGTTTTCATTGTGTTATGTGCTTGTTTTGATGATTCTATGGTTTCCTTTGAAGAGTTTTTTCCATGGAAAAGTTAAAGTACAGTAGATATAATACAATAACAAAATATGAATGGGTTTGCAACAGTATTTAAAGTAGTGATTTGCTTTCTTATACTAACGGATCTCACGAAGGTTTTGTTGAGTTTTGTGTGATTGAAGTTTTCAAGTTTTGGGTGAGATCATGATGGATGAAGGAATAAGGATTAGCAAAAGGATAAGCTTGGGGATGCCTGAGGCACCCCAAGATAATATTCAAGAAGTATCAAGCAACTAAGCTTGGGGATGCCCCCGAGTGGCATCCCCTCTTTTTTCTAACAACCATCGGTATTTTACTTGAAACTATATTTTATTCATCATATATTATGAATTTTGCTTGGAACGTCTTGTATGATATGAGTCTTTGCTTGTTTTTCCTTGTGTTTTAAGTCATCTATTCTTGCTGGATGCACCTAGTTGAGGGAGCCAAAATTATGCTATGACTTGTTAGAATTGCTCTCTTGCTTCACTTAAATCTTTATGAGCTATGGAATTACTCTAGTGGTTCACTTATATATTTTGGAGCATGGTGTGCTTTACTATTTTTGAAGAAATGCTATCATGATTCACTTACATTTATTTGAGAATTAGTAAAAATATTAAGAAATTCTCTCTTGCTTCACTTAAATTATTTTGAGATAAGAAATTTTTTATGCTCATGTTCTTCACTTAGATTTGTTTGAGCTATCAAAAGCAACATATGAAATTAGTCCCAAAGTGATAGATATTCAAGAGGGATATAATAAATACTTTCATGAAGATCACTGGACAAAATAAACTTAATTTTTTGTAATAGTTTTGAAATATGATGATAGTGATATGTGAGTCATGTTGATGAGTAATTCTTCTTTAGTAAGAATATTGGTGTTAAGGTTTGTGATTCCCTATGCAAGCATGAAAGTCCATAGTTATGCAATGAAATTACATCCTACTTGTGGTGCATTATTCGGTGTTAGTTATGCTTAATGGTCGCTTATGAGATTTTTTGTTTCTTGGTTGGATGCTGCTACCTCTTGAGCATGCGTTGGTTTTTCCCTTGAAGAGGAAAGGGTGATGCAGCAAAGTAGCGTAAGTATTTCCCTCAGTTTTTGAGAACCAAGGTATCAATCCAGTAGGAGGCTCCTCTCAAGTCCCTCGCATCTACACAAACAAACAAAAACCTCACAACCAATGCGATAAAGGGGTTGTCAATCCCTTCACGTCCACTTGCGAAAGTGAGATCTGATAGAGATAATATGATAAGATAAATATTTTTGGTATTTTTATGATATAGATTGAAAAGTAAAGATTGCAAAATAAAGTAGATTGGAAACTTATATGATAGAGAATAGACCCGGGGGCCATAGGTTGCACTAGTGGCTTCTCTCAAGATAGAAAAATTATTACGGTGGGTGAACAATTTACTGTCGAGCAATTGATAGAAAAGTGCATAGTTATGAGAATATCTAGGCATGATCATGTATATAGGCATCACATCCGCAACAAGTAGATAGACTCCTGCCTACATCTACTACTATTACTCCATACATCGACCGCTATCCAACATGCATCTAGAATATTAAGTTCATAAGAACAGAGTAATGCATTAAGCAAGATGACATGATGTAGAGGGATAAACTCAAGCAATATGATATAAACCCCATCTTTTTATCCTCAATGGCAACAATACAATACGTGCCTTGCTGCTCCTGTTGTCACTGGGAAAGGACACCGCAAGATTGAACCCAAAGCTAAGCACTTCTCCCATTGCAAGAAAGATCAATGTAGTAGTCAAACCAAACTGATAATTCAAAGAGACTTGCAAAGATAACCAATCATACATAAAAGAATTCAAAGGAGATTCAAATATTTCTCATAGATAAACTTGATCATAAACCCACAATTCATTGGATCTCGACAAACACACCGCAAAAAGAGTTACATCAAATAGATCTCCAAGAGGATCAAGGAGAACTTTGTATTGAGATTCAAAGAGAGAGAAGAAGCCATCTAGCTAATAACTATGGACCCGAAGGTCTGTGGTAAACTACTCACAACTCATCGGAGAGGCCTTGGTGATGATGTAGAGGCCCTACATGGTCGATTTCCCCTCCGGCAGAGCGCCGGTGAAGGCTCCAAGATGGGATCTCGTAGATACAAAAGGTTGCGGTGGTGAAAATAGTTTTTCGTGGTGCTTCTGGATGGTTTCGGGTACGTAGGTATATATAGGCGAAGGAGGTAGGTCAGGGGAGCCACGAGGGGCCCATGAGGCAGGGGGCGCGCCCCCGCTAGGGCGTGCCTTGCACCCTCGTGGCCACCTCGGCTGCTTCTTGACGTCCACTCCAAGTCTCCTGGATTGCGTTTGTCCCAAAAAGATCGCTCTCGAAGGTTTCATTCCGTTTGGACTCCGTTTGATATTCCTTTTAAGCGAAACACTAAAATAGGCAAGAAACAACAATTCGGGCTGGGCCTCAGGTTAGTAGGTTCGTCCCAAAAATGATATAAAAGTGTATAGTAAAGCCCATAAACATCCAAAATGGGTAATATAATAGCATGGAACAATCAAAAAGTATAGATACGTTGGAGACGTATCAAGCATCCCCAAGCTTAATTCCTGCTCGTCCTCGAGTAGGTAAATGATAAAAATAGAATTTTTAATGTGGAATGCTACCTAGCATATTTCTCAATGTATTTTTCTTTATTGTGGCATGAATGTTCATATCCAAATGATTCAAAATAAAATTTCATATTGACAAAAGAATAATAATACTTCAAGCATACTAGCAAGGCAATCATGTCTTCTCAAAATAACATGGCTAAAGAAAGCTATCCCTACAAAATCATATAGTCTGGCTATGCTCTATCTTAATCACACAAAATATTTAGATCATGCACAACCCCAATGACAAGCCAATCAATTGTTTCCTACTTTAATGTTCTCAAACTTTTTCAACTTTCACGCAATACATGAGCGTGAGCCATGGACATAACACTATATGTGGAATAGAATGGTGGTTGTGGAGAAGACAAAAAGGAGAAGATAGTCTCACATCAACTAGGCATATCAATGGGCTACGGAGATGCCGATTAATAGATATCAATGTGGGTGAGTAGGGATTTCCATGCAACGGATGCACTAGAGCTATAAATATATGAAAGCTCAACAAAAGAAACTAAGTGGTTGTGCATCCAACTTGCTTGCTCACGAAGACCTAGGGTGTTATGAGGAAGCCCATCATTGGAATATACAAGCCAAGTTCTATAATGTAAAATTCCCACTAGTATATGAAAGTGACAACATAGGAGACTCTCTATCATGAAGATCATGGTGCTACTTTGGAGCACAAGTGTGGAAAAGGATAGTAACATTGTCCCTTCTCTAATTTTTTTATTTTTGGTGGGCTTCTTTGGCCTATTTTTTATTTGGGCTTCTTTGGCCTCTTTTATTTTTTATAAAGTCCAAAGTCTCATTCCGACTTGTAGGGGAATTATAGTCTCCATCATCCTTTCCTCACTTGGGACAATGCTCTAATATGAATATCATCACACTTTTATTTACTTACAACTCAAGAATTACAACTCAAAACTTAGAACAAAATATGACTCTATGTAGATGCCTCCGGCAGTGTACCGGGATATGCAATGAATCAAGAGTGACATGTATGAAAGAATTATCAAGGTGGCTTTGCCAGAAATACAATGTCAACTACATGATCATGCAACTTAGAACAAAATATGACTCTACGTAGATGCCTCCGGCGGTGTACCGGGATATGCAATGAATCAAGAGTGACATGTATGACAGAATTATCAAGGTGGCTTTGCCACAAATACAATGTCAACTACATGATCATGCAAAACCAATATGACAATGATGGAGCATGTCATAATAAACGGAACGGTGGAAAGTTGCATGGCAATATATCTCAGAATGGCTATGGAAATGCCATAATAGGTAGGTAGGGTGGCTGTTTTGAGGAAGGTATATGGTGGGTGTATGGTACCGGCGAAAGTTGTGCGGCACAAGAGAGGCTAGCAATAGTGGAAGGGTGAGAGTACATATAATCTATGGACTCAACATTAGCCATAAAGAACTCATATACTTATTGCGAAAATCTACAAGTTATTGAAACAAAGTACTACACACATGCTCCTAGGGCGATAGATTGGTAGGAAAATACCATCGCTCGTCCCCGACCGCCACTCATAAGGAAGACAATCAAAAAATAAATCATGCTCCAACTTCATCACATAACTGTTCACCATACGTGCATGCTACGGGAATCACAAACTTCAACACAAGTATTCCTCAAATTAACAATTACTCCACTAGCATGACTCTAATATTACCACCTTTATATCCCAAAACAATTATTAAGCATCAAGTTGATCATAGTATTCAATTCACTTCCTATGATAGTTTTTATTATACCTAACTTGGATGCCCATCATTCTAGGACCAATTTTATAACCATAGCAAATACCATGTTGTTCTAAAAGACTCTCAAAATAGTATAAGTGAAGCATGAGAGATCAATAATTTCTTTAGAATAAAACCACCACCGTGCTCTAAAAATATATAAGTGAAGCACTAGAGCAAAACTGTCTAGCTCAAAAGATATAAGTGAAGCACATAGAGAATTCTAATAAATTCCGAATTATGTGTGTCTCTCCCAAAAGGTGTGCACAGCAAGGATGATTGTGGTAAACTAAAAGGCAAAGACTCATATCATACAAGACGCTCCAAGCAAAACACATATCATGTGGTAAATAAAAATATAGCTCCAAGTAAAGTTACCGATATACGAAGACAAAAGAGGGGATGCCTTCCGGGGCGTCCCCAAGCTTAGGCTTTTGGTTGTACTTGAATTATATTGGGGTGCCAAGGGCATACCCAAGCTTAGGCTCTTGCCAATCCTTATTCCATAGTCCATCAAATCTTTACCCAAAACTTGAAAACTTCACAACACAAAACTCAACAGGAAATCTCATGAGCTCCGTTAGTGCAAGAAAAAAAAAACCACCACTTAAGGTACTGTAATGAACTCATTCTTTATTTTTATTGGTGTTAAACCTACTGTATTCTAACTTCTCTATGGTTCATACCCCCCGATACTAGCCATAGATTCATCGAAATAAGCAAACAACACACGAAAAACAGAACAGTATGTAGAAATATGTAACTTTCGAATACTTCTGGAACTCTAAAAATTCTACAAAAATAGGAAGTCCTAGTTAATTTGTCTATTGATCTACTGCAAAAGGAATCAACTCAAAATCACGTTTCTGTGATTTATTAGATATTCTCTCGCGAGCACAAAAATTTCTGTTTTTCAGCAAGATCAAATTACCTTTCACCCAAGATGATCCTATAGGTTCTACTTGGCACAAACACTGACTAAAACATAAAACCACATCTAAACAGAGGCTAGATGAAATATTTATTACTAAACAGGAACAAAAAGCAAGGAACAAAAATAAAATTGGGTTGCCTCCCAACAAGCGCCATCGTTTAACGCCCCTAGCTAGGCATAAAAGCGAGAATTGATCGAAGTATTGCCATCTTTGGTATTCAGTTCATAAGTGGCTCTCATAATGGATTCATAAGGTAATTTAATTTTCTTTCTAGGAAAGTGTTCCATGCCTTTCCTTAACGGAAATTGGAATCTAATATTTCCTTCCTTCATATCAATAATTGCACCAATCGTTCTAAGGAAAGGCCTACCAAGAATAATAAGACATGAAAGATTGCAATCTATATCAAGAACGATAAAATCTACGAGCACATAATTCCTATTTGCAACAATAAGAACATCATTGATCCTTCCCATAGGTTTCTTAATGGTGGAATCCGCAAGGTGCAAGTTTAAAAAGCAATCATCAAATTCACGGAAACCTAGCATATCACATAAAGTTTTTGGAATCGTGGAAACACTAGCACCAAAAGCACACAAATCATAGAATTCATGATCTTTTATTTTAATTTTTATTGTAGGTTCCCACTCATCATAAAGTTTTCTAGGGATGGAAACTTCTAATTCAAGTTTTTCTTCATAAGATTGCATCAAAGCATCAACGATATGTTTAGTAAAAGCTTTATTTTGGTTATAAGCATGATGAGAATTCAACACGGATTGCAACAAGGAAATACAATCTATTAAAGAACAATTATCATAATTAAATTCCTTGAAATCCAAAGTAGTGGGTTCATTGCTATGCAAAGTTTTAATCTCTCCAATCCCACTTTTACCAATTTTAGCATCAAGATCAAAATACTCCAAATCATTGGAATGCCTTTTAACTAAAGTTGAATCATCTCCAGTCCCATCATTATTAAGATTCATATTGCAAAACAAGGACTTAATGGGAGACACATCAATAACTTTTAGATCTTCATCATTATTTTCATGAAAACTAGAAGAACACGCTCTTACAAAGCAATCTTTCTTAGCACGCATCCTAGCGGTTCTTTCTTTGCACTCATCAATGGAAATTATCATGGCTTTTAGAGACTCATTGATACCATGCTTAGGTGGAATAGATCTAAGTTTCAAAGAATCAACATCAAGAGAAATTCTATCCACGTTCCTAGCCGATTCATCAACTTTAAGTAATTTTTCTTCAAGCAAAGCATTGAAATTAATTTGAGAATTCATAAATTCTTTAACACTAATCTCAAAATCAGAGGGCATCTTATTAAAATTTCCATAAGAGTTGTTGTAGGAATTACCATAATTATTAGAGGAATTACTAGGAAACGGCCTAGGATTGAAGTTTCCTCTATACACGTTATTACCAAAATTATTCCAACCAACAAAATTCACATCCATAGATTCATTATTATTCTCAATCAAAGTAGACAAAGGCATATCATTAGGATCAATAGGGGCACTTTTAGTAGCAAACAATTTCATAAGTTCATCCATCTTTCCACTCAAAACATTAATTTCTTCTATAGCATGAACCTTTTTACTAGTAGATCTTTTGGTGTGCCATTGAGAATAATTAACCATAATATTCTCTAGGAGTTTAGTAGCTTCTCCTAAAGTGATTTCATAAAAGTGCCTCCCGCGGCCAAATCTAAAAGATTTCTAGAAGCAAAATTCAATCCAGCATAAATTTTTTGTATGATCATCCATAAATTCAAGCCATGTGTAGGGCAATTACGTATCATTAATTTCATCCTCTCCCAAGATTGTGCAACATGCTCATGATCAAGTTGCTTAAAATTCATAATATCACTTCTAAGAGAGATGATCTCAGCGGGAGGAAAATACTTAGAGATAAAAGCATCTTTGCACTTATTCCATGAGTCAATACTATTTTTAGGCAAAGAAGAAAACAATGTTTTAGCACAATCTCTAAGCGAAAATGGAAATAACTTAAATTTAAAGATATCATTATCCATGTCTTTCTTCTTTTGCATATCGCACAAATCAACAAAGTTGTTTAGATGAGTAGCGGCATCTTCACTAGGAAGGCCGGAGAATTGATCTTTCATAACAAGATTTAGCAAAGCAACATTGATTTCACAAGATTCAATATCATTAAGAGGAGCAATTAGAGTGCTAAGGAAATCATTATTATTGGTATTGCAAAAGTCACACAATTTAGTATTATCTTGAGCCACTGTGACAAGCAATCCAACACATAAGCACAAAAGAGACAAGCAAAAAAGAGGCAAACCGAAAAGAGAGGGCGAATAAAACGGCAAGGGTGAAGTGGGGGAGAGGTAAACGAGAGGCAAATGGCAAATAATGTAATGCAAGGGAGATGAGTTTGTGATGGGTACTTGGTATGTCTTGACTTGAGTGAAGACCTCCTCGGCAACGGTGCTAGAAATCCTTCTTGCTACCTCTTGAGCATGCGTTGGTTTTTCCCTTGAAGAGGAAAGGGTGATGCAGCAAAGTAGCGTAAGTATTTCCCTCAGTTTTTGAGAACCAAGGTATCAATCTAGTAGGAGGCTCCTCACAAGTCCCTCGCACCTACACAAACAAAAGAGAACCTCGCAACCAACACGATAAAGGGGTTGTCAATCCCTTCGCGGCCACTTGCGAAAGTGAGATCTGATAGAGATAATATGATAAGATAAATATTTTTGGTATTTTTATGATATAGATTGGAAAGTAAAGATTGGAAAATAAAGTAGATTGGAAACTTATATGATAGAAAATAGACCTGGGGGCCATAGGTTTCACTAGTGGCTTCTCTCAAGATAGCATAATTATTACTGCGGGTGAACAAATTACTGTCGAGCAATTGATAGAAAAGTGCATAGTTATGAGAATATATAGGCATGATCATGTATATAGGCATCACATCTGCAACAAGTAGACCGACTCCTGCTGCATCTACTACTATTACTCCACACATCAACCGCTATCCAGCATGCATCTAGAGTCTTAAGTTCATAAGAACAGAGTAACGCGTTAAGCAAGATGACATGATGTAGAGGAATAAACTCAAGCAATATGATATAAACCCCATCTTTTTATGCTCGATGGCAACAATACAATATGTGCCTTGCTGCCCCTACTGTCACTGGGAAAGGACACCGCAAGATTGAACCCAAAGATAAGCACTTCTCCCATTGCGAGAAAGATCAATCTAGTAGGCCAAACCAAACTGATAATTCAAAGAGATTTGCAAAAATAACCAATCATACATAAAAGAATTCAGAGGAGATTCAAATATTTCTCATAGATAAACTTGATGATAAACTCACAATTCATCGGATCTCGATAAACACACCACAAAAAGAGTTACATCGAATAGATCTCTAAGAAGATCCAGGAGAACTTTGTATTGAGATTCAAAGAAAGAGAACAAGCCACCTAGCTAATAACTATGGACCCGAAGGTCTGTGGTAAACTACTCACAACTCATTGGAGAGGCCTTGGTGATGATGTAGAGGCCCTCCATGGCCAGCGAAGGCTCCAAGATGGGATCTCGCGGATACAGAAGGTTGCGGCGGTGGAAATAGTTTTTCGTGGTGCTCCTGGATGGTTTCAAGGTACGTAGATATATATAGGCGAAGGAGGTAGGTTAGGGGAGCCACGAGGGGCCCACGAGGCAGGGGCACCCCCCTAGGGCGCGCCTTGCACCCTCGTGGCCGCCTCGGCTGCTTCTTGACGTCCACTCCAAGTCTCATGGATTGTGTTTCTTCCAAAAAGATTGCTCCCGAAGGTTTCATTCCGTTTGGACTCCGTTTGATATTCCTTTTCTGTGGAACATTGAAATAGGCAAAAAACAACAATTCGTGCTGGGCCTCCGGTTAGTAGGTTAGTCCCAAAAATGATATAAAAGTGTATAGTAAAGCCCATAAACATCCAAATCGGGTAATATAATAGCATGGAACAATCAAAAATTATGGATACGTTAGAGACGTATCAGATGCTTCCCAATGTTTTGCTAGCCTTTGCACTAAGTATGATCACTACTTGTGCATCCAAATCCTTTAAACCAGTTTTTGCCACATGAGTCCACTATACCTACCTATATGCAGTATTCTTTTGCCGTTCTAAGCAAATTTGTATGCCATCTCTAATTTTCAATATAAATTTCTCTATTGTGTGCTCGTACCGTTCATGAAACGGTAGGGGGTGGCTGATATATTTCCATGCTACATGTGTTATTCTCAAGATGAGTGTTTATTCACTTGTCATTGCATGAGAGTACGACAAAGGTATTAGGGATGCCCAGTCCCAAAATGAAAAATGAATTTACTTTATGTTGTCAAATAATAAATTCCTCGGAATGTGGTTGTATGGAAGGCACCCGTGGATACGGTTAGCCATGGAAAGTGAAAGTATGGTGGAAAAAGGAATAAACTTTATTTTTTGTTTGGAACCGCCTATGATATATCTAGCATGGAAAGTATTGGGAACTACTCGATCATTTTCTTTGACAGGAAAATCATGCCACCCAAAATGTTTTTATCTCTATTTTTTTCTTTGAGCTCTGGCACCTCTACAAATCCCTACTTCCTCCACCAAGGGCCTTTCTATTTACTTTATGCAATTTTTATTTTACTTGAGTCTCCATCTTCGCTTATAAAGCACCAACTAAGGGGCACTATGATCGTACTTGAGCATTGAGTGTAGCTAATATGCGAGTGTGTTTCATGAATGGATCAATGATTGAGCATATTGGACTAGGGATAATTTTCTTTAGTGTTGATATTTTGTAAGACATGGTTGCTTGTTGATATGCTTGAGTATTAAAGTCTTCATGTCAAAACTAGACTATTGCTTTGAATCTAATAAAAGTCCAAATGTCCATGCTACAAAGAACAAAATAGGTGATGAACATGTTAGGCAACATTCCACATCAAAAATCCTATTTTTATCATTTACCTACTCGAGGACGAGCAAGAATTAAGCTTGGGGATGCTGATACGTCTCCAACATATCTATATATTTTTATTGTTCCATGCTGTTATATTATCATTCTTGGATGTTTTACAATCATTTTATAGCAAGTTTATATCATTTTTTGGGACTAACATATTGACATAGTGCCAAGTGCCAGTTGTTGTTTCCGCTTGTTTTTTACATCGCAGGAAATCAATATCAAACGGAGTCCAAACGCAGCGAAACTTTTTGTGGATTTTTTTGGACCAGAAGACATCCAGTGGGTCAAAGAAGTACCAAAGAGGGGCCCGAGGTGTGCACAAGACACCAAGGCATGCCTGGAGCCCAGGCGCGCCCTGATGCATTGTGCCCACCTCGGTGGCCTCCCGCAACGCCTCTTTTCTCTATAAATACCCCAATATTCCAGAAACCCTAGGGGAGTCTACGAAAATCAATTCCAGCTATCGCAAGTTCCAGAACCACCAGATCCAATCTAGACACCATCACAGAGGGGTTCATCATTCTCATTGGTGCCTCTCCGATGATGCGTGAGTAGTTCATTGTAGACCTACGGGTCCATAGTTAGTAGCTAGATGGCTTACTCTCTCTCTCTCTCTCTCTCTCTCTCTCTCTTGGTTCTCAATGCAATGGTGTCTTAGAGATCTATTTCATGTAACTCTTTTTGTGGTGTGTTTGTTGGGATCCGATGAACTTTGAATTTCTGACCAGATCTATGTTTTTATCCATGCAAGTTATTTGAATCTTTTGATCTCTTATATGCATGACTACTTATAGCCTCGTATTTCTTCTTTGAATCTTTGGTTTAGTTAGGCCAACTATATCAATTTTTCTTGCCATGGGAAGAGGTGCTTTGTGATGGGTTTGATCGTACGGTGCATGATCCTAGTGACAGAAGGGGAACTGACACGTATGTATCATTGCTATTATGGATAACAAGATGGGGTCTATATCTACATAAATAGATCTTGTCTACATCGTGTCATCGTTCTTATTGCATTACTCCATTTTTCCATGAACTTAATACACTAGATGCATGTTGGATAGCGGTCGATGTGTGGAGTAATGCTAGTAGATGCATGCAGGAGTTAGTCTACTAATCTTGGATTTGATGCCAATATAATGATCATTTCCTGCATATCGTCATGATTGTTTGAAGTTCCATCAATTTCCCAACATTAATTTGTTTACACCGTATGCTATTTTTCTTGAGAGAAGTGCTACTTCTTGAGCTTGTGTTGTTTTTTCCCTTGAAGAGGAAAGGGTGATGGAGCAAAGTAGAGATAAGTATCTCCCTTAGTTTGAGAACCAAGGTATCAATCCAGTAGGAGCCAACGCACAAATCACCGAATACCTGCACAAACAATCAAACAAACTTGCACCCAACGCGATAAAGGGGTTGTCAATCCCTTCACAGTTACTTGCAAAAGTGAGATCTGATGGAGATAGATAAATGATAAAGTAAATAATCTTGGTATTTTTGGTTTATAGATCGAAAAAAATAAAAGATTGCAAGAATAGTATATCAGAAAATAAGATTGTAGATCGGAAACTTGTATGATGGAAAATAGATCTAGGGGCCATATGTTTCATTAGAGGCTTCTCTCAAGATAGATACGGTGGGTGAACAAATTACTGTTGAGCAATTGATAGAAAAGCGCAAAGTTATGACAATATTTAAGGCAACGATCATGAATATAGACATCATGTCCGTGTCAAGTAGACCGAAACGATTCAGCATCTAGTACTAGTACTCTACACATCGACTGCTATCCAGCATTCATCTAGAGTATTAAGTTCATAAAGAACGGAGTAATGCATTAAGTAAGATGACATGATGTAGAGGAATTAGCTCAAGCAATATGATGAAAAACCCATCTTTTTGTCCTCAATGGCAGCAATACAATACGTGCCTTCCTGCCCGTACTGTCACTTGGAAAGGACACCGCAAGATTGAACCCAAAGCTAACCACTTCTCCCATTGTAGGAAAAACCAATATAGTTGGCCAAACCAAACCGATAGTTCAAAGAGAATTATAAAGATATCAAATCATGCATATAAGAATTCAGAGAAGATTCAAATAATATTCATAGATACGCTCATCATAAATCCACAATTCATCGAATCTCGGCAAACACACCGCAAAAAATATTACATCGAATAGATCTCCAAGAACATCGAGGAGAACATGGTATTGAGAATAAAAGAGAGAGAAGAAGCCATCTAGCTACTAGCTATGGACCCGTAGGTATGTGATAAACTACTCACGCTTCATAGTAAGGGCAATAGAGTTGATGTAGAAGCCCTCCATGGCCGAATAATGTAACGCCCTAGATCTGATGCGCCAGGTATCGGCCAGTCATTCGCTGTCGTTGCCATGTCATTTGCTTGTGTGTTTCACTTTTCCATGTCATCATCTGCATTTCATCTGCATGTTTTTCAAAATTTGCATCCGTTCGGGTTCCCCCGGTTCTCTCTGTTGTCCGTTTTGAGCACAGACCACACTCGCACGCGCCCGTCGCCCCTCTCAGACCTTGTTTCATGAGAGCGAAAAAAACATTCTCCGTATGGGTCGAGATTTGCTGAGTGGCCTTAGTATATCACCGGTAGACTGCCTGTCAAATTTCGTTCCAATTGGAGGTCGTTTGATGCCCCAACGGTTAACCGTGTAACCGCGAAAGCCCCTTTTGTCTTACAGCTTGTCGGGGAAAACTGATCCATGAACACCTATGGGACCGGCGGACCGAGCCCCTTTTGGTTCGGCGGGGGGCGGAGATCGCACGAAGAGCAGATCGAGGCGAAGCACACGAGCAGTTTACCCAGCTTCGGAGCTCTCCGGAGAGATAATACTCCTATTGCTGCTTGTCTGATTGTATTGAGTTCTTGCTCGGGAGCGCTGAGTGCTGCAGTACACTCTAGCTGCTAACGAGACCGAGCGTGAGTGTTTTCTGGCTTCGAACCTTCCGAACCCCCCTCTACGTTGCGCATGGGCCTCCTTTTATATGCTAAAGGGGTCACCGACAGGTGGCAACATAGACAAGGGTAAAAATGGAAAAGGAGTTGCGGTTGGTACAACAACCTATACAGTGTATCCTACCTAACCCTGACGGCAGGGGACAAAGGCATTAAATGCCCGTCTACATCGCCCAAACAGTGCAGAAAGGGACCGTCAGGGGCGCCACCGCTTGCCACGATGGCAATCTTGTCAACGCCGCTTGCCACCGCGTACCACTGGCTGCACAGCCTCTCGCCACGCGCGCCTGGAAAGGCCCCAGGGCGACACGTTGGTGGATGCGCTGGAGCATAGGTACAGGGTGGTAGCGTGCCGCGGCAAGTGCCTTGCCGCGGTCGTTGTCTTGTCGCGTCTGGAAGCTTGTCGCTCAGCGGGCCTTGTCGGGACACGTGGCGCGTCGCGGCAAGTTCCTCGAGATGCCTTGGTTGGCCTTCCCGGCAAGCTCCTCTTGCCGGGGCCTTGTCTCGTTTGCTTGAATACTTGGCCTTCCCGGCAAGCTCCTCTTGCCGGGGCCTTGTCTCCTTGGCGTGAATACTTTGTTCTTGAATGGCTCCAAAGGAACCACGGAGGACCTTGGCGGTCGCCCGGCAAGCCTTGCCGTGGGGTGCTGCAACTGCCCGTGCACAAGTTCGGGATACTAGGGTACCCCTACTCTAGTACACCGACAGGAGCCCCCGGGCCTGGGCCACACACGGTGCCGAGCGCTGTTGGGCCAGGCCCAAAACAGGGCACGGGCACGCGCGGCCTGGGTTATGCCGTATCTTTCTTCGTATCCACCGCGCCCTCCCCGAACGACACGCGTTGAATGCGGCATCGTGGGAGAGATCATGGGTGGTTTCTTTATTCGGAAAGGCGGAACGTCCGCCCCCTCCCTCCTTATAAGCAGGGGAAACAGGGGCAGTTCGCCCATCTCGCCGGTTGCTACTCCGATCTCGAAAACCACTGCCGCTCCCCCCTCCTTCCCAAAGCTGAAAGAGAGCATCACTCCGCCCCCCATCGCCACCAGCATTACCAACACCGTCGATCTCCCCCACCACCTCCGCCATGGCTCCGAAATCCGACAAGGGGAAGGTCGTGAAGTCGGCCGAGGCGCAGCGGCTCGCGGCGCTGCGGAAGGAGCGGGCAATCTTCCCCCCTCAGCTTGGCACGAAGGAGCTAAGGGAGTACTACTACCTCTTCTGGTCGACGGAGACGCGAGCGCATCCGCGGATGAAGGTACTCCCGGCCGCTGCTTCGGAACTGGCTCCGAATGGGTACCCCTTCTTCGCGCTGTTCTTCTACTGCGGGCTCTGCCCGCCTTTTTCTGAATTTTTCTACGACATCATGAACACCTACGGGTTCCGCCTCCTTGACTTCACCCCCAATGTTGTCCTGACCATGGCAGTTTTCGCACATCTCTGCGAAAACTTTGTCGGAGTCCATCCAAACGTAGCACTTTTCCGCCATTTCTTTATGCCCCAAGGAGAGAGAGGAGAGCCCTTATCTGGCAGAATCGCCTGGATCTCGAGGACCGGCAAGAAGGAGGCTTATCTGGAGGGAGAGCTCCACAGCAAGTGGCTGGAATGGAGGGCAGAATGGTGCTGGATCGTCGAGGAGAACCCGCAGCCCTTCACCGCCCAGCGCCAAGTCCCAATAGCGCGCGGCAACGATTGGAGTAACATGGCTCCGGAAGACGACAGGCTGAGGATTGCCGTCACCCGGATCCTACGCCTCAGGCATGCCGGGCTCACCATAGGCGCCGTTGGCGCAGATTTCCTTCGCCGCCGCATCGCCCCCTTGCAGGAGAGGAGGAGACCCGCCTGGGAGTTCCAAAACTCGGCGGATATCATGAGGCTGCCCCCGGGCCTCAACTTCAACTTCACCGTCCTGGAGCTGGACGCGATGCTCCTAGAACTATTCAAGCGCGATCCTCAACATCCATTCATGTTGCCGAGGGGGGTGGTTCCACTTTGTAACAACTCTTCGCTCGACCGCATCCGTGCAATGATGCCATTGTGCGATTCACATGGAATCGTTCCAACTTGGCAAGAGCGTGCAGACGACGTCGTGTGGGAGTTCTTCGACAGTTTGGTAGAAGTGGCGGTCCGCCCCGATGAACAAAAGAGCCTCACCCGCGACACCACCGATGCGGAGATGCAGCGCATCGCCACCAGGCTAGAAGAGGCGGCAGCAGCCGCTGCCGCGGGCGAGTTCGGATTCACCGTGGAGGAGGCAGAGGTAGCAGAGGCGGCAAGCCTTGCCGAGCGAGAGGAGCTTGTCGGTGAGGAAGAGCTTGTCGGGCCTGAAACTGAGTCGAGCGAGCCCGGCGAGGGAGAGCTTGTCGGGCTCGAACCTTCAGGCAGCTCGTCGCAAGCGGAGCCCCCAGCTCCACCGAGAAGGCGTCTACGCAGGGCCGGGGACGTAGCGGAGCGGCAGACGAGTCAACAGCCGCCGTGCCGTGTGACACGCTCTACCGCGGCAAGCAATGTTGCCGCGGGAGCGCCTCACGCCGTTGCGGCAACTGGAGCGGGGTCTTCCCGGTCCACCGCCACCGCTCCTGCCAAGCGGGCAAGGGAAACCACTCCTCCGCCTCGTCACTCCGGAGACGAGCCGGACTTCGATCTCTCCGCGCTCAGCTCCGACGAGGAAGAAGAAGAGTAAGATTTTTTTGCTGTACTTGTAGTTCTTCAATTTTGTCGCTTTGTCTTGTATCTGTCTTGCTTCACTCTGAACCCATTCCTTTTCAGGACACTGGCCCAGAGAGCGACGAAGAGAGCCAAGGCCCCGGTGATTGTCATCGAGGACGATCCCACTATGACGGCAGAGGACATGTCCGAGACCACCTTGCCGGACCCGGCAACCCTTCCTCCAAGCAGCCCCCAGCGCAGCCCCCAGTGTAAGTATATGGTTTACTTCCCGCTGTTAGGCGCGCATGGGTGCTTTTTCTTTGCTGATATTTGATTTTGGTTTGTGTAGGAGCAGAGCAGCTTCACCAAGAGTGTTCGGAAGCCGCTCCCGAAATGCCATCCGCTTCAACTACACCTCCAAGGGAGGATTCCCCGGCAAGGGAGCGTTCTCCGTCAAGGGAGAATTCTCCAGCAAGGGACAGTTCCTCGGCAAGGGGCGGCATCAGCGATCCTCCGGTGGTTGAGACCACAACTGTAGGTCCTAGTACAGGTAATCCCCTTGCCTGAAAACTTTCCTTGGGTTCTTCTTCTTCTGATTTTTCTTTTTGGATATTTGCTTGATTCTTCTCCTTTTTCCGTTCGTCAGACCCATCTGCCACGGAGCCGATGGAAACCGAGGTCGCCGGTGAGGAGAACGCGCGCAGCAATGCCGACGACGCCGTCGCCACCGAAGGAGAAGCCGGCGCTGATGAGCCCACCGGCGAAGATGCCGCCAAGGCTGCCGCCACAGAAGCTGGCGAGGGATCCTGCGATCGCACTGACGGCCCCGAGGCCGCAGTAGCGCAAGGCGCTACGTCGACCGCCGATCCCTCCGCCGCTGCTGCAGCGCTAGGCTCCGAAGAGCCCCAGCCCGGCACCTATCTGAAGGCCGGCGACGGCATCTTCATCAAGCTCCCCTGGGCGTCAAGCTCCAGGGCGCCGGTCGAAGGAGAGATGCTGGACGGAGAGGTGCTTGCCTCCGCTGGGCTGACGCTAGTTGACGCGCCAAGCAGCAGCAGCGACGAGCCTGAGGAGGAGCGGCTGCTGCGGAAGCTGTTGTCGCTCTACCGCGCCCATCAAGCCAAGCTGGTGTCCTGAGAAGCACTTGTCGCGAAGGCAGGAGTGGACATCGAGAAGCGCGCGGAGGAGCTCCGGAGTTTCAGGCAGGAAGCTCTCCGGGCTCTGGCAGAGGAGCGGGAGCAAGTCGCTGAGGAGCGGAAAGCCTTCCTCCTCGAGAAGGCCGAGGTTGAAGAGCAGCAGCGGCTTGCTGCCGAGAAACTATCTGCGCAAGAAGGCGAATTGGCGCAGCGCAAGGTCAACCTTGATAGCCACGAGGAGGAGCTTGCCGCGCACGAGCAAACATTTGGCGGGGCTCTCAAGGAAGCGAAGGATGCTGCCGCAGCTGCCGAGGCCGCCAAGAAGGAGCTGGAGACGAAGATGGCGCAGCTGGAGGCCGATCTTAAGGCGAGCGGCGAGGAGCTTGCCACGCTCAAGCGTGAGCGCGAGAAGGACGCCGCCGCTCATGGCGATCTGCAAGGCCGTCTCGCTGAGAGGAGCAAAGAGCTCAGCGCCGCCAAGGACTCCAATGCGGATCTTGAGTTGAAGCTGGCCACTTTGACTCAGACGCTGGACGGCGCCAGGGAGCGGGAGGTGGCCTTATCAGAGAAGGTCAAGGCCGACGAGGCGTTGCTGGCGAATGCTACCGCCACCCATAACTCCTTCAGGGAGAATGTGGAGCACTGGACAGAGGTTCTCGTGGATGCCGCCGCAGCCATCGATAGTGAGCTGGCGCAGCTGGGGATGGAGGATCTCGGGTACTCCTCCGATGAGCACCTCCAACCCAGTGCCAAGCTCAGCCTGTTCTTCAAAGGCGTGGCGACGGCCCTCCAGCGACTCCGGGAGAAGATCCCAAAGCAGCTAGCTGACAAGTCACGCAAGATCTGCGCGGGTGCTCTTCAGAAGGTGCTGGTGAAGGTGGCCTTCCGCAACCCAGGCCTCAACCTCACCAACGTCCTCAGGTCCTTGCCGCCGGATGCCAATCTGGAAGCGCTCAAGGCCCTTGTCGCAACCATTGTGTACAAGGTGAGCGGGATCAAGAGGGTTGAGGGCGATCGTGTAGATTAGGCCGCTCGTTTTCTCTTTTCCTTGTCGCTGCTGGTTATGTTATGAGAACAATCTATTAGAGCTGCGACAAGCTATCTTGTAATATGACTCTATGTTATTTCCTTTACTTGATTCCTTCCTTTGTATGTTTTTGCCCTACGCTTTTAGGGAACTTGTCGGCGCAGGCACCTTAGCCGCGAGCGCGGAGTGTGGAACATCAGCAGCCTGCTGGCGGTGCTGCTGCCGACAAGAAACCTTGTCGCAACTAGTTGCAGCTCACTTAAGTTGTTGAGCGGACTCGAAACAAAGTAAGGGCGCAACTAGCTACGAGTTGGTTCCTCCGCGCACAGGTTTTCCATACAAAGTGCGGTCGTTCGAGGAAGATAACTTAAAAATTTAAACTGATTGCTCAAATTTTGGCAACTTAGCTTTTCTGTTGTTTGCTTCCCGGTAAGGCTAGATTTCCTCGAACGATGCCTGGTCCACACCATTATCTTCTCCTTCCCCCCCGGCAAACTTGTGTGTGAGGGAACCTTCCTTCCTTCGAGAAAGAGAAAGAAGAGAAAATAAAGATATGGAGCCTTACGGCTCGTTATTGCTTACCGGGGGTAGGTGCTGCACAAAGTGTCAGATAACGCATGCAAAGAAAAGTAGTAAGCATGAAATTGACAAGATGTGCGGAGCACATGAGCTTTACTTATGCACGGGGTCTGCACCCGGCTTTGTACAAAGGATTACATGCAACATCGGCAAGACTTGTACAAAAGGTGGTTGCCGGAACAGGTTCCGGCAACCGCGCCTTACGGGTAAAACTTACGAAGATGCTCAATGTTCCAGGAGTTGCTCACCGGATTGCCATCTTCGGTCTCAAGGCGGACAGAGCCAGGCCTAGTGACTCGTTTCACCCGGTAAGGGCCTTCCCACTTTGGTGTCAACTTGTTGGAATTCTTGGCGGACTGAACGCGCCGAAGAACAAGGTCGCCTTCCTCGAGACTTCTGGCATTAACTTTGCGGCTATGGTAGCGACGCAAAGCTTGCTGGTATTGAGCAGCTCGTACAGCAGCCTGAAGACGGTCCTCCTCAAGGAGCAGCGCGTCATCTTGTTGCAGCTGCTCTTGCTCAAGCTCATAATAAGCGAGCACTCGAGGTGACCCGTATATGAGTTCCGTGGGGAGAACTGCCTCTGCTCCATAGACTAGAGCGAAAGGTGTCTGGCCAGTGCCTCGATTTGGCGTCATCCTGACCGACCAAAGAACCACCGGCAGCTCCTCAATCCAGTTCTTTCCGCACTTGCGCAGCCTGTCGAAAGTCCTGGTCTTGAGCCCGCGTAGCACTTCAACATTTGCCCTCTCCGCTTGACCGTTGCTTCTCGGATGAGCAACAGAAGCGAAGCAGACCTTGACGCAAAGATCTTGGACGTACTGCATGAAGGTGCGGCTCGTAAATTGTGTGCCATTGTCAGTGATGATCCGGTTAGGGATCCTGAAGCGACAAACAATCGACCTGAAGAACTTGACTGCTGACTGTGCTGTCAACTTCCTCACTGCTTCCACTTCCGGCCACTTTGTGAACTTGTCGATTGCAACGTACAAGTACTCAAAGCCCCCGACAGCTCGGGGAAAGGGGCCGAGGATGTCGAGCCCCCAGACCGAAAATGGCCAGGATAAAGGGATCGTCTGGAGAGCTTGAGCTGGCTGGTGTATCTGCCTGGAATGGAACTGGCACGCTTCACACTTGGTTACTTGTGCAGTTGCATCCTGCAGGGCTGTCGGCCAAAAGAAACCTTGCCGGAACACTTTGCCGGCAAGTGCTCTTGCGCCAATGTGGTGACCACATATGCTTCCATGTATCTCTGCCAACAGCTTTTGTCCGTCTTCCCGGTGAATACACTTCAATTTCACACCATTGAGTCTTCTTCTGTACAGTGTGTTGTCAACAAACTGGTACATACTTGACTACCGGGCTACTCTTTCTGCTTCTTCTTGTTCTTCGGGAAGTTCTCCTATCTGAAGGAAACGGACAATCTGCTGTGCCCATGTTGGAGCTTGCGGCTCGACAACAAGGACTAAAGGCACATCTGCCGCTGCGGGAACATCCGCTTCTACGGCGAGATCTTGTGGCTCAGCCGGAGCTTGACATTCCCCGGCAAGCTTGCCGGAGCAAAACTTGTCGGGAGCGTCTGCTTCAACGGAACAAACCCTAAGGCTTACCGGAGCAGACTGCTCCTCAGCACTCTTGGCGTTGATCTTGGGGACCTTCTTGGCGGCAGCTTCGGGGAGCTCTGCCGGAAAATAGTCGCCAAAAATCAATTTCCTTTTCTTGCTCTGTCCAGTTGATGGCGTTACGGATGGTTGAGTCAGTCTGAGCACAAAGATCCCTGGTTCCACAGGTAACCTAAGTGCGGCGCACTTTGACAGGCCATCGGCAATGTCGTTCTGTGTTCTTGGAACATGTTCCATCTGTAGGCCGTCAAAGTGCTCTTCTAGCTTTCTCACTTCATCAACGTAAGCTTCCATCAACGGACTCTGATAATTCTTGTTCACTTGGCGGACGACAAGCTGCGAGTCACCCCTGACAATGAGCTTCTTGATCCCAAGGTTTGCTGCGATCCTGAGACCGGCAAGCAAACCCTCATACTCTGCGGTATTGTTCGTTGCTTGCTCCATGGGAAAGTGCATCTGGACTACGTACTTGAGGTGCTCTCCGGTGGGTGCGACAAGTAGCACGCCCGCACCGGCGGCTTGCAGCGAAAAGGCACCATCAAAGTACATCAGGCACTCCTTTCTTGCTTCCTTGACGGGGATGCCCATCTCTGGAATTTCTTCATCTTGTGTTGGCGTCCACTCTGCTATGAACTCTGCCAATGCTCTGCTTTGGATAGTGGAAGTGCTTTCAAACTTGAGACCAAAGCTTGACAGTTCCAGTGCCCACTCGACAATCCTGCCTGTTGCTTCTGGATTCTGCAGTATCCTCTTCAGCGGGAAACGAGTGACGACTGTGATCTCATGTGCTTGAAAGTAATGGCGCAGCTTTCTCGAGGCCATGAGAAGGCCGAAAAGCAATTTCTGCACACCAGAGTACCTTGACCTAGCCCCCTGTAGAAGGGAACTGACAAAGTAAACTAGGCGCTGCACCATTCTTTTCTGCATCTTCTCACGCGACTGCGCAGATCCATCTTTGTCGGGACCAGAGCTTGCCGGTGAAGTCCTCTGCTTGTCGCTGGATGCATCTGCCGCGGTTGCTGTCTCATCATCCGCCTCCCTCTCCGCTACTAATGCAGCACTAACCACTTGATTGGTTGCCGCTATATATAGCAGCAACTTCTCTTGTGGCTTAGGTGCGACAAGTGTTGGAGTGGAGGACAGGTATCTCTTTAAGTCCTGCAGCGCTGCCTCCGCTTTCGGAGTCCATTTCATTGGACCCGCCTTTTTCAAAGTTTTGAAAAATGGCAGGGCGCGCTCAGCAGACCTAGAGATAAACCTGCTGAGAGCAGCTATGCAACCGGCAAGTCTTCGTACATCCTTGACGCGCTTTGGTGCTTCAATCTGCTCAATGGCCTTGATCTTGTCGGGATTGGCCTCAATCCCCTGCTGGGACACGAAGAACCCGAGAAGCTTGCCGGAGGGGACTCCAAACACGCACTTCTCGGGGTTAAGCTTGAGGTTGATCTTGCGCAGATTTGCAAAGGTTTCATCTAAATCTTGAATAAGAGTCGCCTTGTCCTTGCTCTTAACCACTATGTCATCCATGTAGGCTTCCACATTTCTGTGCATTTGCGGCTCAAAAGCGTGATGGACTACCCTTGCAAATGTTGAACCAGCATTCTTTAAACCGAAAGGCATCCGTACAAAATAGTATGTGCCACACGGGGTGATGAATGCGGTTTTTTCCTCATCCTCTTCTGCCATGAAGATCTGATGATATCCTGAGTATGCATCAAGAAATGAGAGCAGGTCACAACCGGCCGTGGAGTCAACAATCTGGTCGATGCGCGGCAAGGGAAATGGGTCTTTGGGACAAGCTTTATTGACATCGGTAAAGTCGATACAAAGTCTCCATTTCCCGTTTGCTTTGCGCACGACTACAGGGTTGGCCAACCATGTAGGATGGAGCACTCCTCTGACAAGGCCTGCTGCTTCCAATTTCTTGATTTCTTCTGCGATGAATTCTTGGCGCTCCACTGCCTGCTTCCTAACTTTCTGCTTGACGGGCCGCGCATGAGGGAAGACGGCAAGATGGTGCTCGATTACTTTCCTGGGAACACTGGGGATGTCAGACGGTTGCCATGCAAACACGTCGACGTTCACCCGCAGGAAAGCAACGAGCGCGCTTTCCTATTTAGGGTCGAGAGCGGCACTGATGGTGAAAGTACCACCTGTGCCATCCTCCTTGGCGGACACCTTCTTGGTGTCTGGTGGAGCTGCCATTGTCTTCTTACACTTGCCGGTCGAGCTCGATGGTGCGTCCTGGATGGTAGCGCAGCACTCCGAAGAGGTGCGCTTGCCGGAGTGGGCATCAGAACTCTTGCCGGTCTTGGTCTTCTTCTTCGCCCCGGGAGCTTCAGCGGCAAGTGGCTTGTGATCCGTTATGGCTGCTGCCTCCCGGTAGATCTTGTCGGCGCAGATAAGGACATCCTTCTTGTCGCCAGGGACAGAGATGACACTTATCGGGCCTGGCATCTTCAGTATGTTGTATGCATAGTGAGAGGCTGCCATGAATTTGGCGAGTGCTGGACGGCCGAGTATCCCATTGTAAGGCAATGGAAAGTCAGCAACGTCAAAAGTGACCCTCTCAGTCCTGAAGTTCAACTCGCTGCCAAATGTCACCGGCAACGTAATCTTTCCCTTCGGCTTGCTCCTTCCAGGATTGATTCCTTGGAATGTGCTGGTCTCTTCGAGCTCGCTATCAGGGATCTGGAGTTTCTGGAGTACCGCGGAGGAGATCAGGTTCAAGCCGGCCCCGCCGTCAACTAGCATCTTAGTGACCTTGAGGTTGCGGATAGTTGGTGAAACCAACATCGGCAAGCACCCGACCGCAGTTATGCGATCAGGGTGGTCCTCAATATCAAAGATGATAGGCGTGCTGGACCATTTCAAAGGCTTGCGTGACTCGACGGGTGGTTCTGCCGCATTGACTTCCCGCACCCACTGCTTGAGCTGGCGGTGCAAAGTATGCAGAGAAGCACCGCCGTCAACGCACAGGACCTCTATGGCTTTCTGGAACTCCTGCTCATCGGTCTTGTCATCATCCATATCTTCATCGTCGTCGTCATCTTCATCCTTGTCGCGGCCGCGGGGAGGTCTATCTCCTTGCCGCTGCTAGGCCTTACCGCGGCGTCCTCCTCGGCCGGGGCGTTTCTTGCCGGCTCCTCCAGCACCTTCCTGAGCCTTGTCCTTGTCGCGTCGCTCATATTTAGCCTTTTGCTGCTCAACAAGCTGCTCGACCTTCTTGCAGCTCTGGAGATCATGGCCCTTGGTGCGGTGGATCTTGCAGTACTGCTTGTTGGTGCCGTCCTGCTTGTCGGCGACCGCCACAGCCTGGTAGTTGTTGCCACCGGAGCTACCAGCTCTGGCTTTCTTGGCGCCACCTTCGTTGCCGGACTGCTCAACGACTAGCACATCTTTGCCTTTTTTCTTTCTGTTGTTCCGCCACCAGTTTTTCTTTGCCAGAGCGGTCCCCTCACTATCTGATCCTGCTGCTTCTGTATTCTCTCCGGGGAGTTTCCTCCCCTCCTCAGCACGCGCGCACTTGTCGGCCAGGGCATATAGCTCACTGACGTCTTTGATCTTGCACATCGCCATCTCCTCCCGCATCATGCGGTTTCACATGTTCTGATGGAACGCGCTGATTACCGCGGCAGGGTGGACATCTGGGATGTTGTGTTGTCCGCGGCTGAAGCTCTGAATGTACTTGCGCAGGGGCTCTCCTTCCTTCTGGGCGAGTAGATGAAGGTCACTTTCTTGGCCAGGAGGCTTGTGGCCGCCCGTAAAAGCGCCGACAAACTGATGGCATAGGTCTGCCCAGGAGGATATGGAGTTGTTCGGCAAGTGCATGAGCCAGGATCTGACATTGGGTTTGAGTACCAGCGGGAAGTAGTTGGCAAGGATCTTGTCGTCCCGCCCCCCGGCAGCCTGCACTGCGATGGTGTAGATGCTGAGGAACTCCGACGGATGCGACTTGCCGTCGTACTTCTCTGGTACGTCTGGCTTGAAATTCTTCGTGCTGGGCCACTGGACCTGCCGCAGCTCACGAGTGAACGTAGGGCAACCTACCATGTACGGCAAGTCGCCTGGTTCCCCTGGCGCATGCATGTCGACAGCGGGCCCAGCGCGCTGGTCCGATTGACGCCGCGCTTCTCTTCGGCGCTCGATGCGAGTTCGAGCGTCTTCTTGCTATATTTCGTGAAGAACTTGGCGCTGATCACGACGAGCTCGTGGATTTGACGATGCGGTGGAGTCGCTGTCGAGGTGGATCCGGCGAGTCGGTGATCTTGGCCTTCGGGATGGAGACTGCACAGTGGTCGCACCCCACCGGTTTCGTTGCCACCGGCTCATGCCTGGCAGTCCTGCCGCGGCAGCGTTGTACTCGGCTGCCGTGGAGTGTCGCCGTTGGCGGAGCCGATGAGACTCTGAATGGTGGCCCTCCATTCATCGATCTTGTCTGCTGTTGGAGGGTAATCCAGGAGCAGTTGAGCCCGTGCCAAAGCTTCTGCTGGAGTGGTGGGCGGCAGTGGCGAACGGTGCGAGGAGCGGGATATGCTCGGACTTCTAACTATGTTAGAAGGAGCAGTACCCCGTCCAGGCGACCGTGCCTCGCTCGTGCGAGCATGTTGGCGTGCATGCTGGTCTTGAGCACCCCGAGATCCACCAGCTCGATCTTGGCCCAACGAACGTATAGCTCTGCGAATACCATGACGCGGTTGGTCCTGCGCCTCCTGAGATGGATGTGGTGCATGTACGGACGCCGAGGTCTGTGCAGCCTTGTCCTTGGACCTGGCAGCACCGTGAGCTCCCTCATCGATGTCCGTTCTTCTGCCGGCGTCTGCCCCACCACCCGTTTGCTCCGGTGGTGGTGGGATCGACATGGACGAAACAGCTGCCGCCGAAGTCTTCTTCTTCGGTGGCATGTCGATGAAGAAAATGAAGATCTAGCTCGTGTGAACGCCGGATCAGGTTCACACAATCTCGACGCCCCCTACCTGGCGCGCCAAAGATGTCGGGGAAAACTGATCCACGAACACCTATGGGACCAGCGGACCGAGCCCCTTTTGGTTCGGCGGGGGGCGGAGATCGCACGAAGAGCAGATCGAGGCGAAGCCCACGAGCAGTTTACCCAGCATCGGAGCTCTCCGGAGAGATAACACTCCTACTGCTGCTTGTCTGATTGTATTGAGTTCTTGCTCGGGAGCGCTGAGTGCTGCAGTACACTCTAGCTGCTAACGAGACCGAGCATGAGTGTTTTCTGGCTTCGAACCTTCCGAACCCCCCTCTACATTGCGCATGGGCCTCCTTTTATATGCTAAAGGGGTCACCGACAGGTGGCAACGTAGACAAGGGTAAAAATGGAAAAGGAGTTGCGGTTGGTACAACAACCTATACAGTGTATCCTACCTAACCCTGACGGCAGGGGACAAAGGCATTAAATGCCCGCCTACATCGCCCAAACAGTGCAGAAAGGGACCGTCAGGGGCGCCACCGCTTGCCACGATGGCAATCTTGTCAGCGCCGCTTGCCACCGCGTACCGCTGGCTGCACAGCCTCTCGCCACGCGCGCCTGGAAAGGCCCCAGGGCGACACGTTGGTGGATGCGCTGGAGCGTAGGTACAAGGTGGTAGCGTGTCGCGGCAAGTGCCTTGCCGCGGTCATTGTCTTGTCGCGTCCGGAAGCTTGTCGCTCACAGGGCCTTGCCGGGACATGTGGCCTGTCGCGGCAAGTTCCTCGAGATGCCTTAGTTGGCCTTCCCGGCAAGCTCCTCTTGCCGGGGCCTTGTCTCCTTTGCTTGAATACTTGGCCTTCCCGGCAAGCTCCTCTTGCCGGGGCCTTGTCTCCTTGGCGTGAATACTTTGTTCTTGAATGGCTCCAAAGGAACCACGGAGGACCTTGGCAGTCGCCCGGCAAGCCTTGCCGCGGGGTGCTGCAACTGCCCGTGCACAAGTTTGGGATACTAGGGTACCCCTACTCTAGTACACCGACACAGCTCAACACCCCCTCCAAACAGCCCGCTAGCCCATCTATCTCCCCTCCATGCTCTCCGCCATTCAATCACGATCATGTGGGCGAAAACCGCACCTTATTTGGACTCTCCTCGCCCCCTCTACCTATAAATAGGCCCTCCCCTTCCATTTTCGCGGATGAATCCTACCCCTAACCCTAGCTCCCCTCCTCTTCGCGCCGCCGGACAAGTCCTCCCGCGCCGGATGCGTCCACCGCCGCCTCCTACACCAACACCGATCGCCGGACCCCGCTGTTAGAGCCTCGCCGGGTACCACCACCGTCGCCGCCAACCGCGCCTCGCCGGATCTCCGTTGCCTGTGCCTACCCGCTGCCAACTCGTCCCTCGCCACCTCGCGGCGCCGCCCTGCGCCGCCGCTCGCCGGCGCTGGCTAGCTCCGCCACCCAGCGCCCAGCGCGACCCGAGCCGCCGCCCTTGCGCCCCCGTGCCTCCAGCTCTGCCACTCAGCTTCGCCGCGCCTCCATCCCATCGATGGTCACCTCCGCGTCCCGCTACTCCCTGTCGTCGCGGGAGCTTGCCTCAGCCGCCCCGCCGCTCACCGGAGTCCACTTCGCTCAGATCCACCAGTGCACCGATCCAAACGCCCCGCCTCATGCTGTACCGCTCCATCCCAGAACCCCTTCGTCCACTTCGCCCTGAGGTTGTTTTTTTCCTAAATCCCAGGATTGTGATCTCATGTTGCATACTTTGACCTGTCATAACTTGATGCTCGGTGCTCCGTTTTGCATGCATAATATGTCAAAATGTTCATCTCAGAGTGCTCTTCATGATGGAATAGTTTGCATTCATGTTCCTATTCATACTGATGTCTTAATCTTTGTTGCAAAACTTCTAATTGATATAAACTGCTGAATCTGCTGATTGTTAACATCATATAGCTGTATTGTGAGTGGTGCAACTTTGTCTCTGTTGATGCTATGGTGATGATCTTGGTACGCACATGTTATTGTCTTCATGATCTAAATGTTGGTTTGCTTTTCTTTCATGTTAGGGTGCATCTTGATATATTAATCCCTGTTGTAAAAGGGCATGTTGCTATTAACTGCTGAAAACTGCTGTAACTTGCTGATTTGGAATTTTTGTTGCATTTTGTGTGTGCATCCTATGAGCATGATGTCTACATGTTTTAGGAGATTTTTCATGACATCTTTACAGGGGTGCAATCCATGTATTTTTATATGCCCTGTAGTGAGTGCATAAAGCTTGGGAAGTGGGCTACTTGCTGTTAACTTTCTGTCAATGCTGAATCTGTCATATCATGATGCCATCTTTGCTTGATGCTACCAATTAATACAGGCATATTCTGGAGATGATGACTTAACATATTTTGTTATATATGTTATGCTATTTCATTCCATGCCTTTTGATGCCCTATATATGTCCTATAGCATATTTTTTCATTGCCATGAACATGCCTATATAATGTTCCAGATTTCTGTTAACTTCATGATGTCTTGTTTTGAGCTTGTTATTGAGTGATCTATGCCTCTTTTGGAGATTCTCCAATTACATGTTTGCTAACATGCTATGAGTACTCTGTTCACATGCCATGGTTGTTAATTTTTGATATCATATGTCTCTGTTCCATGCTTGCAAACATGCTATCATAATGTTGCTGTTTTACACTTGCTGAAACTGTTTCAACATTCAATCTTGTCTTGTTGGTTCCCACAAATCCATGAGCCATATGTATATGATGCCATGATGTTATTTGCTATTTATTATGTGTAATTTGATGCCATGTCCTTGGTTGCTAGGTTTACTTGCTGTAGCTTGTCTCTTTCTTTCTCTCAAGTTGCCATCATATTAACTCTGCTCATGTATATGCTCATGTGTTATAAAGTAGCATAATGCTTCATTGATCATATAGGCTTAATCTTGATGCATATGAACCTGAAACTTAATGATATTTGAAGTATGTTAACCTTAAATGAAGTGCATGTCAAGTTTGTGCTCCTTTGATTCCTGTAGCATGTTGATTTGATGGTCTCAAAGTGCCTACTTGCTGTTTTGGGCAGATTGTTGTTATATCTTGATTGGAGTGTATGTGTTGCACCATTGCTCCGTTTTGAGCATGCTCTATATGAAACTTGCTTGATTTTGTATGTAGTTTCATCTTATCATGTTGCATCCTTGTTTTGAGATGTTTGCTTGATGTTTGAATGCATTTTGCATCAATGCCATGTTTAACTTGTTTTGCTCATATCTTCTAGGTTGTAGCCCGAATTAAATGAACTTTATATGTAACTTGATTAGAATTTCGTGTAGATCATCATGGTGCTCTTTAACTTGATGTTTAACAACTTCAACTTAATGTTTGTTCAGATCTGGACCAATTTCGAAATTTTGCATATGAGGACTTACCGGAATTGTTATATGTTGTTTCCGGCCTCATTTAAACTTGCTTTGATGTGTTATTGTTGTATGCATCATCTCTTGCCATGAGTAGCATCATATAGCCTTGTCATCATCTTACTTGGTTGAGTATCATGTCATGTTTATGTGTTGTGTGTTTACCATGGTGTTTGCTTCTTTTCGGTTGTGCTTCTTCTCGATAGTTCCTGTTTCGTTGCGATCATGAGGATTCGTTCGTCTATGCTTGGTTCGTCTTTGCCCGTTCGTCTTCTTCATGGACTCATTCTTCTTCCTAGAGAGATTTCCGGCAAGATGACCATCATCTTGGATCTCAGCACTATCACTGCTATGCTAGTTGCTTTGTTCTATCGCTATGCTGCACTACCTATCAGTTGCTTCAAGCCTCCCAAATTGCCATGTCATCCTCTAACCTTTTCAACCTTCCTAGGAAACCGTTGTTTCGATATGTTACCGCTTTTGCTCAGCCCCTCTTATAGCGTTTTTAGTTGCAGGTGAAGTTGAGGATTGCTCCATGTTGGACAGGATTATGTTGGAATATCACAATATCTCTTATTTAATTAATGCATTTATATACTTGGTAAAGGGTGGAAGGCTCGGCCTTATGCTAGGTGTTTTGTTCCACTCTTGCCACCCTAGTTTCCGTCATACCGGTATTATCTTCCTTGATTTTGCGTCCCTACAGGGTGTGGGTTTATGGGCCCCTCTTGACAGTTCGCTTTGAATACAACTCTTCCAGCAAGGCCCAATATTGGTTTTAACATCTGCCACAATAATACTTGAACCTAATAATTAATTGACATAGGGCGCCATGAACCCGAGGATGTTTTTTCCTACATACAGGGCGGGGCCAGTGCTAATGGTGTTGGTCCCAAATAGAGCCACTTGCGGTGCCACCCCTTCACCAGGGGTTTTCGGTTGCCGTACGTACTGCTCATCCGGACGTGTCCTGAGACTAGATAGGCGCAGCTACTATTAGGGTGTCGACACGCTGGGAGGCTTTGATGGATTAGTTTTACTATTGTCGAAATGTCTTGTGCATCGGGATCCCGAGTCTAATGGGATGTCCCATGATGGAGGATTGTCTCCGCAGATCGTGAGCTTGTCATGGGCTAAGTTGGGACACCCCTGCAGGGTTTAAACTTTCGAAAGTCGTGCCCGTGGTTATGTGGCAGATGGAAATTTGTTAATATCCGGTTGTAGAGAACTTGACACCAGATTCGGATTAAAATACACCAACCGTGTGTGTAACCGTGATGGTCTCTTTTCAAGTGGGTCGAGAAGAGAACACGGTGGGGTTATTGAGGGAGTCCTGGATAAGGGGGTATCCGGACAGCTGGACTATATACTTTGGCCGGACTGTAGGACTATGAAGATACAAGATAGAAGACTTTGTCCCCTGTCCGGATGGGACTCTCCTTGGTGTGGAAGGCAAGCTTGGCGATTCAGATGAAGATCTCCTCCTCTGTAAACCGACTTTGTGTAACCCTAGCCCCCTCCGGTGTCTATATAAACCGGAGGGTTTAGTCCGTAGAACACAACAACAAAAATCATACCATAGGCTAGCTTCTAGGGTTTAGCCTCTTTGATCTTGTGGTAGATCAACTCTTGTAATACTCATATCATCAAGATCAATCAAGAAGGAAGTTGGGTGTTACCTCCATCGAGAGGGCCTGAACCTGGGTAAAAATTGTGTCCCCAGCCTCCTATTACCATTAGCCTTAGACGCACAGTTCGGGACCCCCTACCCGAGATTCGCCGGTTTTGACACCGACAGTTATGTTTGAACGTAAGTAGTTCACGATCACTTATTGATCATCACTAGTTTGTGAACGTTTGTGTAGCTTCTCATCTTACTCTTGTAGACATATGTTAGCCACCATATCATGCTTAGTCGCTTGCTACAGCTTCACCACTTATCCATTCCATACCCATTAAGCTTTGCTAGTCTTGGTACCCATGGTAATGGGATTGCTGAGTCCTTGTGGCTCACAGATTACTACAACACCAGTTGCAGGTACATGTAATGTGATGATCATGATGCGAGAGCGATGTTTACTTGTTTTGGAATTCTTCTTTTGCTTCTTCTTTGATCAGGGGATAGGTTCCAGGTCGGCAGCCTGTGCTAGCAGGGTGGATGTAGTTGAGTTTCTGTTTGTGTTTCATCCGTAGTCGGATGTTGCTCTTATGCATGATGTTGTTGTATTCTTGTGGCATGGTATGCCTTTTTTATGTATCCCCAACTATTATGTAATGGTACGATGTAATGATATCCACCTTGCAAAACCGTCTCCAATATGCGCTTCTATCCTTGGTGGGGCCGTCCAGTTCCTTTAGGATAGGGTCGCATATTGGGCGTGAGAAGTTGGTATCAGAGCCTCGACCGACCATAGGAGCCCCCTTGCTTGTTCGTAGTTTGACCGCTGTTGAGTCTAGAAGAAAGCTGTTTTCGGAGTCTAGTTATATCGGAGAGTAGGAATTCTTTTTACTCCTTTGCCCCTTCGTCGCTCTGGTGAGGAATATTGACGTAGGTGTTTTGGCTTAGTCCTCTTCCCCTTCAAATCTTCATTAGGATCACGCGGTTATATTTCTGATCGTTGTTTCTCAGCTCTTTTCATCTGGTGCATTTCTCGTCAAGTTGATTCGACCCTCTTTGTTTTCGCAAGATCAATCCTCAGTTGTTTTCTTTTACCACCCACCCACCCTTTTTCTTCTCGGAGCCGGAGTCCATAATCGAGTATCCATCCTACTCGTGCGAAGCCTTTGCATTCTTTCCTCATTTATTCCAACCGGTGTTTTCTCTTCAAGTTATTCGTTGGTTCTCCCTTCCAAGTTGCCTTTGTTTTTCCCGCCCTCCCATCCCTTCTTCTTCCCAGAGCCCGAGTCTCTTTCGAGCATCAGTTTCATGTGTGTGGAGCCTTCTTCAGTCTTTCCTCAATCATTTCAACCAGTGAATTCTTGTCAAGTTCATCATTGATTCGTCTTGTTTTCTTTTCTAGTGGATTCAATTCAAGTTTTTCGGGTTGATCATATTCTTTTCCTTGGATCAAATGTTTCCTCTTGCTCATTCGCCTCTCGCCAGTTTATCCTTCCGGAGTGCTCAAGACATCTCAGGAGATTCGTCTGTGCTCGAATTAATTCGAGGTTGTCACCTCATTCAAATATTTCAGTTGTTCTGGTGCATCATCTCCCCTTCAGTCCTTTTTCAACGGTGTTTCTTTTCAGTTGGCCCTAACCCACATGTCTTTTCCTAGGATCTTACCCGACTCTTCTAATTATTCCGGAGCCATTCCTAATTCTTTTCAAAGTGTGATGTAAGAATGGATTCCATCAGTCACATGCCTTCCCCAAGATCGCTTTCAAATTCTTTTCATTGCTAGCTCAACCTTTACTCTTTTCTTACCCACCCGGAGTATGTCAGGAGTTGTTTTCTGTTTCGTTTCACCGGAGGCCATCATTCCAGAAGAATTCTTCGTCCTCACATTCCAGCTGTCGTTCTCTTTTATCCTAGCGCTTTGTTCAAGTGTTCTTTAATCAGCTCGAGTTCTTCATGTTCTCTTCTATCTAAATCCACTCAAATCATATTTGTTCATCTAATTCTTCCCGGTAATTCATTCTCTTTCATCAATCATTTTTGAATTCTTATAGTGGTTCATTCAAGATTCCTTTTCCTTTGTTAACATATCAATCACTCGTGGTGGAAGTTGTTGTTCTCTCATCCGTTCTTTCCACGTGGGATTCTTTCAATTCTTCCGGAGACATTGCATTGCTTATCTCGTCAAGTGTCATTCCATCTTGTGAAGTTCTTGTTCTATTCCTTCCATTTTCAGTTGGAGTGTTGTCGGAATTCTATCGTTCTTATTCCTTTCCTATCTTATTTTAACTAGAGTGGTTTCAGAGTCTATCTTATTCCGTGAGCTTTTGATTCTCGTCATATTCGCTGTTCATCATTTCTACCCTAGTGCTCTCGACATTGTTCATCTTCTCTCTTTATTTCTTACTCCACCTCATCCTCTTCTCTTCCATCTCGTTCCTAAGATCTTGGGACGAGATCTCTTGTTAGTGGAGGGGAGTTGTAATGCCCCGGATCCGATGCGCCAGGTGTCCTCTAGTTATTCGCCATCGTTGCCATGTCATTTGCTTGTGTGTTATACTTTGCCATGTCATCATCTGCATTTCTTCTGCATGTTTTTCAAAATTTGCATCTGATCTAGTTGCCCCGGTTCTCCCTGTTGTCCGTTCTGAGAACAGACCACACACGCACGCGCCCGTCGCCCCTCTCAGACCTTGTTTCGTGAGAGGGAGAAAAACATTCTCGGTATGGGCCGAGATTTGCCAAGTGGCCTTAGTATATCACCGGTAGACCGCCTGTCAAATTTCGTTCCATTTGAAGGTCGTTTGATGCCCCAACGGTTAATCGTGTAACCGCAAAAGCCCCTTTTGTCTTGCAGCCCAACACCCCCTCCAAACAGCCCGCTATCCCATCTAACTCACCTCCACGCTCTCCGCCATTCGATCACGATCGTGTGGGCACAAACCGCACCTCATTTGGACTCTCCTAGCTCCCTCTACCTATAAATAGGCCCTCCCCTTCCATTTTCGCGGATGAATCCTACCCCTAACCCTAGCTCCCCTCCTCTTCGCGCCACCGGACAAGTCCGCCCACGCCAGACGCGTCCACCACCACCTCCCGCACCAACTCCGTCGCGCCACCTGTCCACCGCCGCCATCAGCCACCGCGGGCCTGCTCAGCCCAGGCGCGGCCCGCTCGAGCCCGTCCGCCGCCCGCGAAGTCTGTCGCCGCCCTGCGCCCGCTCCGCCGCCCGTCTCCCTTGCCCGAGCCACCACCAGCCACCGGTCGCCAAACCCCGCCGTCGGAGCCTCGTCGGGCACTGCCACATCGCCGTCGACCGCGCCTCGCCGGATCTCTGCTGCCCGCGCCTCCCCACTGCCAACTCATCCCTCGCCACCTCGTGGCGCCGCCCCACGCCGCCGCTCGCCGGCGCACCACCGCTCACCTTCGCCGGCTAGCTCCGCCACCCCGCGCCCAGTGCGACACGAGTCGCCGCCCTTGCGCCCCCGCGCCTCTAGCTCCGCCACTCACCTCCGCCGCGCCTCCAGCCCCGCCGGTGGTCACCTCCCTGTCTCGCTCCTCCCCATCGTCGAGGGAGCTCGCCGGAGCCGCCCCGCCGTTCGCCGGAGTCCACTCCGGATAGATCCACCGAAGGGTGGATCAGATCCACCATTGCGCCGATCCAAACGCCCCGCCTCGTCCCATACCGCTCCATCCCGGAACCCCTTCGCCCAGTTCGCCCCGAGGTTGTTTTTTTCCCGAAGTCCCATGATTGTCATCTCATGTTGCATACTTTGGCCTGTCATAACTTGATGCTCGGTGCTCCGTTTTGCATGCATAATATGTCAAAATGTTCATCTTAGAGTGCTCTTCATGATGGAGTAGTTTGCATTCATGTTCCTATTCATATTGATGTCTTAATCTTCATTGCAAAACTGGTAATTGATATAAACTACTGAATCTGCTGATTGTTAACATCATATAGCTGTCGTGTGAGTGGTGCTACTTTGTCTCTGTTGATGCTATGGTGATGATCTTGATATGCACATGTTCTGCTCTTCATGCTCTATGTGTTGGCATGCTTTTCTTTCATGTTAGGTTGCATCTTGACATATTAATATCTATTGCAAAAGGGCATGTTGTTAACTGCTGAAAACTGATGTAACTTGCTGATTTGGCATTTTTGTTGCATTTTGTGTGTGCATCCTATAAGCATGATGTCTACATGTTTTAGGAGAATTTTCATGACATCTTTACAGGGGTGCAGTCCATGTACTTTTATATGCCCTTTAGTGAGTGCATCAAGCTTGTGAAGTGGGCTACTTGTTGTTAAGTTTCTTCAATGTTGAATCTGTCATATCATGATGCCATCTTTGCTTGATGCTACCAATTAATCCATGCATATTCTCGAGATGCTTACTTGACATATTTTGTTATGTATGTTATGCTATTTAGTGCCATTCCTTTTGATGCCCTATATATGTCCTGTATCATATGTTTTCATTGCCACGAATATGCCTATATAATGTTCTAGATTTCTGTTAACTTCATGATGTCTTATTGTGAGCTTGTTATTGAGTGACCCATGCCTCTTTTGGAGATGCTCCAATTACATGTTTGGTAGTATTATATGAGTACTCTGTTCATATGCCATGGTTGTTAATTTTAGAAATCATATGCCTCCGTTCCATGCTTACAAACATTCTATCATAATTTTGCTATTTTACACTTGTTGAAACTGTTTCAACATTCAATCTTGTCTCGTTGGTTTCCACAAATCCATGAGCCATATGTATATGATGCCACGATGTTATTTGCTCTTTGTTATGTGTACTTTGATGCCATGTCCTTGGTTGCTAGGTTTACTTTCTATAGCTTGTCTCTTTCTTTCTCTCAAGTTGCCATCATATTAACTCTGCTCATGTATATGCGCCTGTGTTATAAAGTTGCATTTTGCATTCATCATATTGGCTTAATATTGATGCATATGAACCTGAATCTTAATGATATTTGAAGTATGTTATCTGTACATGAAGTGCATGTCAAGTTTGTGCTCCTTTGATTCCTGTAGCATGTTGGTTTGATGGTTGCAAATGCCTACTTGCTGTTTTGGGCAGATTGTTGTTATATCTTGATTAGAGTGTATGTGTTGCACCGTTGCTCCGTTTTGAGCATGCTCTATATGAAACTTGCCTGATTTTGCACGTAGTATCATCTTATCATGTTGCATCCTTGTTATGAGGTGTTTTCTTGATATTTGAATGCATTTTGCAGCAATGCCATGTTTAACTTGTTTTGCTCATATCTTCTAGGCCGTAGCTCCGAATTAAATGAACTTTATATCTAACTTGACTAGAATTTCGTGTAGATCATCATGGTGCTCTTTAACTTGCTGTTTAAAAACTTCAACTTAATGTTTGTTCAGATCTGGACCAATTTCGAAATTTTGCTTATGAGGACTTACTGGAATTGTTATATGTTGTTCCGGCCTCAATTAAACTTGCTTTGATGTGTTGTTCTTGTATGCATCATCTCTTGCCATGAGTAGAATCATATAGCCTTGTCATGAATCTTACTTGGTTGAGCATCATGTCATGTTTTTGTGTTGTGTGTTTACCATGGTGTTTGCTTCTTTCCGGTTGTGCTTCTTCTCGATAGTTTCTGTTTCGTTGTGATAGTGAGGATTCGTTCGTCTACGCTTGGTTCTTCTTCGCCCGTTTGTCTTCTTCATGGACTCATTCTTCTTCCTAGCGGGATTTCAGGCAAGATAACCGTCACCTTGGATCTCACTACTATCACTGCTATGCTAGTTGCTTCATTCTATTGCTATGTTGCGCTACCTATCACTTGCTTCAAGCCTCCCAAATTGCCATGTCAGCCTCTAACCTTTTCACCCTTCCTAGCAAACCGTTGTTTGGCTATTTTACCGCTTTTGATCAGCCCCTCTTATAGCGTTGTTAGTTGTAGGTGAAGTTGAAGATTGCTCCATGTTGGACAGGATTATGTTGGGATATCACAATATCTCTTATTTAATTAATGCATTTATATACTTGGTAAAGGGTGGAAGGCTCGGCCTTATGCCTGATGTTTTGTTCCACTCTTGCCACCCCAGTTTCCGTCATACCGGTATTATGTTCCTTGATTTTGCGTCCCTAACACGGCGTGGGTTTATGGGCCCCTCTTGACAGGTCGCTTTGAATACAACTCTTCCAGCAAGGCCCAACATTGGTTTTAACATTTGCCATAATAATACTTTAACCTAATAATTAATTGGCATAGGGTGTCATGAACCCGAGGATTTTTTTTTCTACATACAGGGCGGGGCCAGCGCTGATGGTGTTGGTCCCAAATAGATCCACTTGCGGTGCCACCCCTTCACCAGGGGTTTTCGGTTGCCGTATGTACTGCTCATCCGGACGTGTCCTGAGACTAGATACACGCGGCTACTATCAGGGTGTCGACACGCCGGGAGGCTTTGCTGGATTAGTTTTAACATTGTCGAAATGTCTTGTGCACCGAGATCCCGAGACTGATCGGATGTCCCGCGATGGAGGATTGTCTCCGCGGATCGTGAGCTTGTCATGGGCTAAGTTGGGACACCCCTGCAGGGTTTAAACTTTCGAAAGTCGTGCCCGCGGTTATGTGGCAGATGGGAATTTGTTAATATTCGGTTGTAGAGAACTTGACACCAGATTCGAATTAAAATACACCAACCGCGTGTGTAACCGTGATGGTCTCTTTTCGAGTGGGTCGAGAAGAGAACATGGTGGGGTTATGTTTGAACGTAAGTAGTTCAGGATCACTTATTGATCATCACTAGTTTGCGAACGTTTGCGTAGCTTCTCATCTTACTCTTGTACACATAAGTTAGCCACCATATCATGCTTAGTCGCTTGCTGCAGCCTCACCACTTATCCATTCCATACCCATTAAGCTTTGCTAGTCTTGATACCCATGGTAATGGGATTGCTGAGTCCTCGTGGCTCACAGATTACTACAACACCAGTTGCAGGTACAGGTAATGCGATGATCATGATGCGAGATCGATGTTTACTTGTTTTGGAGTTCTTCTTCTGCTTCTTGTTCAATCAGGGGATAGGTTCCAGGTTGGCAGCCTGGGCTAGCAGGATGGATGTCGTTGAGTTTCTGTTTGTGTTTCATCCGTAGTCGGATGTTGCTCTTATGTATGATGTTGTTGTATTCTTGTGGCATGGTATGCCTTTTTTATGTATCCCCAACTATTATGTAGTGGTACGATGTAATGATATCCACCTTGCAAAAGCGCCTCCAATATGCGCTTCTATCGTTGGTGGGACCATTGAGTTCCTTTAGGATAGCGTATAAAGAACAACTGCTTGTTTGTCAAAAAAATATATAACAACTGCGCGACCTAGTCGGTCCCTGGTGTGAGCCGCTCATAGTGTAATTCTCTCGTTTATTGACTATGTTGACAATGGCGTGAGCCCCAGATGTCCAACCATTAGGAGGAACCATTTTTCGGGGCTTTTAATAATGAGGCACTTGCTTGCATACTGCCATGATGTTGGTGGATCCCTACTGTCATCCTATCAACGTAAAGTCATCACCTTGTTCCTCTCGATTATTGACGACGTTGACAATGCAAGAGGGTGGCGCACCGCGCACGGTGAGCGAACCAAGGCGGATGACGACGGCGAGGCCTCGAACGGAACAAACAAGAGCCATGGAAGATGTTGTCCGTGTCAAAACCGGCGGATCTCGGGTAGGGGGTCCCAAATTGTGCGTCTAAGGCTAATGGTAACAGGAGGCGGGGGATACAATGTTTACCCAGGTTCGGGCCCTCTCGATGGAGGTAATACCCTACTTCCGGCTTGATTGATCTTGATGACATGAGTATTACAAGAGTTGATCTACCACAAGATCATAGAGGCTAACCTTAGAAGCTAGACTATGATTATGATTATGTATGTCTATCGACTAGCCTGGCCCTAGTTTATATAATGTACCAGAGGCCTAGTATAACAAGAGTCCTAGACGAATACGCCGGTGGGGAGGAGTCCTTGTCTTGATCACCAAGTCTTGTGGAATCTTCCTTGTATGCGGGAGCTGTCCGAACTGGCCCATGAGTATACGGCCATGGGGGTCCTCGGCCCAATCTAACAGATTGGGAGACGACGTGCTGAGTACCCCCTAGTCCAGGACACCGTCAGTAGCCCCCTGAACCAGTCTTCAAGTTGGGGACGCTCCTTGATTCTTCCAAACTATTCTGCATCTTCGGTCGTCGGTCTTGAAAACTGGTTCAACAAATCTTCTCATCTTCGATCTTGAGGATCGCCGAAGTGCATCCGAAGAGTTTACACGTCGGGTATCTGAGGAGCCCCCTTAAGTTTCCGGCCTTTATCAATGTCTTGTTATTTTTATGCCACACCTCGGGTTTGAAGTTGTTCCCGAGCAGCAGTGTCCTCTTGCGTCCGAGCTCGAACACCGGACTGTATTCGATGTATCTTTTGCAGCCGAGCACCAACACCGGGCTGTATCTGAGGTGTCATAGATCACCTTGGTTCAAAAAAGTTAAGGAGTTTAGCCGAGCTTAATGCCGTAAATTCCCTCTATGGTGCTAGCCACTAGCGCCCGAGCTTTATGCCGGACTACTTCCGAGGTGATGCACCACCCCGACCGCAGGCTGATTTTTCGTGAATATTTTTGATTGCTGCAATTTATTCTCCCTCGAGAGATATATAGCCTGTATATGTATATCCATTAGCCCTCAAGGTGTGTGTCAGTCTAAAACACGATATGCACCTGAAGGAAAACATGAAACCGCTATTCCTAGTATCCCCTGAGACTATTAGAGATAATAATAGTGATCGACGAACGGGCCCTTGAGAGACGGTCTTGAGAAGTTGCCGCAATATATTAGCTTGACGCCAGATAGGTCCATATGGTACCTATTGTTGTCCAAAGACGCGTTTGTGCATAGTTTGGTCAAGCCGAACACTGAGCACTTTGAATTTTCTGCATTGAATAGGCAATTCAGTAGCCCCCGAGACAATGGTTGGGTGGCAACACCAGATCAGGGTATCGATGTACCCCTTTAACATTTCTAAATACTAAGCCCGAAGCCCAGTAGCCCCCGAGCCTTAATGCGGGCACAGGTGGCTGAATTAAGGATCGAAATCCATAGTAAAATCACAAATTATGTGTAATGACTCTATGTATCCAAGTACTTTACATCACTAATGCTCGGATCCGCATTGTACAAAACTTTGTTGACCGAACCTCGGCTTCAACCTCTTCGGCCAGTAGCCGAGGAGTGTTTTCCTACTTTATAAAGCCGTTATAAGGGCAAAGATATATGGAAAACAAGGCAATCCGGCCATACGGTTTTATAAACAAAGGTACATTGAGAGATATGTTATATTACATAATGTAAGAAACATCTTCCAAGGAAAATAGTCCCGCTATTGGTTCCTTTATTTGGGTCGTCATGCTTATCATGATCATGAAACCTCACCTCCAGTCAATGTGGGAGGAAAATATTAAGGATTTAGTTCGGGGAAAGTTCCTGAACTCTATGTTATTAATGAACCAAAATTTTCACTTCTGTCGTTGCCGACCAATGTGATCCTTTAAGATTGCTAGCTTTCGGCTTCACCCAGTCTGAGGTACTTACTCGGATGACCCGGTAGTAACAATCACAGAGGTGCTCCCTTTCCCATCTAGCCGAACAATCAGGAACGTAGGGGTAAGCACAGGAGCCAGGCAACCCAGCTTGGCCAAAATCTTAAGTCAAATTGATGCATATTTATGGATTGATAACAATGATTATGGAAGGCGGCCCTTGTATATTAAATACAAATGTCGATGATATGTTTATTTTGACTCCATTGCGACCGTTTATCAGTTGAAAGTGGCCCACCGTCGTCTTCTACCCCTTTGTTGAAGGCGGCCCTTGTATAACATGACAACCCTTAGCCGACATCTTGGTGCCCGAAGGAGGTTGTGTTAGCGGAAACGAGGTAGTCAGATATGCGGACTTTATAACTTTCACTTAGTCATAGGAGCTTTAAACTGGGGAATCTAGCTAAGAGCCCCCAGTTAGTGTTCAGCGACAGATGAGGTCAAGCCGTAAACATTTTGGCCAATGTTATGAACGGCCCATCATTTAACATAGTCATCGGATCGCTGACCAGTTTACGCTTATTGTGACAGTCAGTTTTCAGCTTTCTCCACTGAGGTGCTTAACCATGCGAGATGGAAGCACAATCGCAGTGGTTCTCCCTTTGCACACCTAGCCGAAGAAAGCAGAACGTAGGAGGCAAGCACAGGAGCCGGGCGACCCAACTATTGACCGAAGACACAATTTGAAACTGATGCATATATAGCAATATCCGAGAATGTTTTGCCGAATCTAAAGATGTCCGGCGTTGCACTGGGAGACCTATGCTGGAAACACACAAATAGTTTAAAAGTGCTATAAGCTCAGAAAACCAAAAAACATCAATAAAACTTGACGTCCGAACAAGATCAAGTGTTTGGTGCCAATCTGAAAATTGGAAAAAAAATGTGCTTCTGTCATGCTTTAACATGACGCATCCGATCTCAAGACTTCACGCGGGTCAGCCCTTTGCAACGACCAAGAAGAAAACACATTTACTATAAAACAACTCATACAAATTTAAGAGCCCCCAAGTGACTTGGGTAAAAGAATTTTATGTATAATGATTTTGTGTACCAAAGTACTTATATCATATCTGTGTTCAACCAAACTTTGAACGTGTCTTAACCGACCGTCGGCTTCTCCCTCTTCGGTCATGGACCGAAAAGTGTTATGTACTCAACCTGTCGAGAATATCGACGGTGTTTCCGATAACTAGGCAATCAGGCCATAAGGCTGTAACAGACAAAGCACGCTCAGGGAACTTATGCCATATTACTGACGAAGCGTAAGAAGCATCTTCGAAGAAAATAGTACCTCCACCGATACCTTTCTTCGGTTTCTCATTGTTACTATGAGACTTGTGCAATAGATTTTTTGTACTCATGAGTTCCGTTGTGTGCCGACCATGATTGAAAACAATAAGAGCGCTAGCTTTCGGCTTCACACAGTCTGAGGTCTGAGCTCGGGTAACCCGGTCGTGACAATCGCAGAGGTGCTCGATTTATTCCCTAGCCAAACAATCGGGAACGTAGGGGTAAGCACAGGAGCAAGGCAACCCATCTTGCGGAACATTTAAGTCAATATGGTGCATATTGTGGCGTAATACACGAACAAGGAACGAAGCCGTACAACTATAATCATATGCAAGAGGAAAGGTTTCATAAAGGAAGCCCCCAAGTAAACGAGGTATTTGAATTTGTGTGTCACAAACAAAGTTATGACAAGGAAGTTTTTCACAAACAACTTTTTGCCAAAAAAGTATAATGCTTGGTCAAACCGAACAAAATTTAAAACTGAGAGTTTTTGAGCGTGAAAGCGACTTAGCTGGTTAATGTGTTCGGCATTAATGACACGGTCCGAGCTTGATGTGGGATACGATTTCATCCCCCAAGCCGGACTCGAGGTGGCGGAGCGAAGAGGTCGACACTCTAAAGTGGTGACCTAACGCGGCCAATGCAGGCCTGACTGAGTGACGCCAAAATCCCAAGCGTGGGTTAATCAAGTGATGACAAAGCCACTGGTCTAGCCAAGGTAAACGTGGTATGTCAGTACGCCGAGGTGACAGCGCTGCCCAACCCAAATCACTTACATGTGCACAAAAAATAGTGCCAGCCGGAGATAAGAGTAATAAGAATAAATTAGAAAAAAATCATAGCATAATAAATAATTTATGCAAGATGGGTAGCAAGATAAATATGGCTCGTGTGCCGAACACCCGACGAGGTAGGACCCTCTTGATGATGCCGAAGTCCTTGAGGCAACCGAACATGTCGGTGTGGCAATTCGATCAACAAGGTGATCGTGCAAGCCGATTTATGCCAATTGGGACGACGACGTTGGCATGTCGAAGTGACCGCGTGACACAATCGAAGCCAATCACCTACACACATAAAATAGTGCGGTCCAAAAAAGAATAATAAATAAATACATAAAATCTTTGCATCATTGCTTTATGCGAAAATAATTTATTTAAAGAGATGTGGCATGGTGCCGAAGCCAATGTGGGTGCAAGGCGTCGGCATGACGCAGTGAAGGCGTGACAAAGCCTGAATTTGCAGGGCAGTCCGGGCTCTAGATGCGGCGTTCACCGAACTATGGACGGGAAACGGACCGAACCATCGCGCAACCATCATTAATGCGGCCATCATTTGACAGGCCTGTGTACATATGATGGAACAAACCAGAGTAATAATTCCATAGGAAAAATAAACCGTAGCAAGAAAAAAATTACTAGGATTAATAGCACCTGGTTTGTCTGTTGTAGCTATATGAAGAAAGGTTACTCCCAAAATTGGGACTCGATCCGCACACCCATTGCATGATGGGTGATGAAGTGATGCCATGGCGATACTGGCAAAGGTTGGCTTGCCGAGGCAAAAGCCCGTGGTCTAGCTAATGTGATGAAGCTGGTTGGCTGGTGACGCCGAAGTCTCCGAGGTGAGTTGATGAAGAGATAGAGAAGCCCCCGGTCCAGAGAGGAGACGGAGCAAGTCGGTGAGGAGATGTTGCAGCTGCCATGTCCGCCGATGTGTTGAAGTAGTTCGGCGTGATAGACATCGGCTCGATGAAGCAACAGTTCGTCCATGCCAATGCATGTCGCAACTTGTGACGTGGTCAATGCTGGCTTGATGAAGTGACCATGCGGCGATGCCGGTGTGCCCGCTCTGTGTACTCCGAGGGGTGGCGATGTTAGTGACGATTTATCCTTCACGATGCCGAACTATTGCTCGGCTTGCCGAGATGATAATCCGAAGGAGTTGAGCTCGGCTCAACAAAGCGACAACGTGTCTAGCGCAGGTCGGCCGTCGTGGAGCAATGTTGTTGGGCTGGTTTGACACCGGCGCGATGGTGAAGATTATATTGGAAAAATATTTTTAATATCAGTGGGATGTGTTTGAGAATAAAACACAATACCCTAGACAAAAACTTCCTTCAAAAAGGATGTCCGAAATCCCGTTCATAAAGAAGATAAACTCGGGTCGGATTCGCTTATCGCACAGAAAACAGATCTGCATAGTGATGCACTAATTGGAAGGTTCCCGGAGTTTGGACGGTCGGATCGTGCTGAAATTTTGACAGATGGTAGATATAGGAATTCCGCAGCCGATCAACGGTTGGATCTTCCAAAGGACGCCCGAGCTAGAAGCTGGACACCACGCTCCAAACTCGTCTGGATTCTCGTCCAGATTTGACTGGGCTCCGGTATATCGTAGATTGCCAGAGATTCCTTCATCGAAACTCGACAAAATTTTCCAGGGTTGTTGTAGACTCAATTTCGCACAATTCCACTGAAGTAATTGTTAAAACTATACTCGAGGAGGTGGTGGCGGCGGATACAATTTTTCTATCCAGAAAAATAGCACGGTCGACCAAGGGCAATGTTGACGTTGAGCACCCGAGCTCCATGGATGATTCCTCCATGATCTTGATAGAGATCGGAGTTGATGTTGATGAAGGACACAGTCCTCAGTCAAGCCAAGGTGACCAGTCGAGCTGGTGACGAAGAAGCCGACGTCGCAGTTGATCTGCAGTCGAGCCATTGATCCTTTTGCCGATCACACAGCGGAACTCTCAATGAAAGCACCAATGTCGTTGTCAAAACCGGCGGATCTCGGGTAGGGGGTCCCAAAGTGTGCATCTAAGGATAATGGTGACAGGAGGCAGGGGACACATTGTTACCCAGGTTCGGGCCCTCTCAATGGAGGTAATAACCTACTTCCTGCTTGATTGATCTTGATGACATGAGTATTACAAGAGTTGATCTACCACGAGATCGTAGAGGCTAACCCTAGAAGCTAGCCTATGATTATGATTGTGTATGTCTATCGACTAGCCTGGCCCTGGTTTAAATAATGTACCAGAGGCCTAGGATAACAAGAGTCCTAGACGAATACGCCGGTGGGGAGGAGTCCTTGTCTTGATCACCAAATCTTGTGGAATCTTCCTTGTATGCGGCAGCTGCCTGAACTGACCCATGAGTATACGGCCATGGGGGTCCTCAGCCCAATCTAACTGATCGGGAGACGGCGTGCTGAGTACCCCTAGTCCAGGACACCGTCAAATGTGCCGGTCCAGTCGCATGCGGAGGGGAGTACGAGGGTTTTGGGTGCGGGTGCGTGTTCGGGCTGACATCGCGAGAGAATAACAGGACATGTGGGGGAATAGAGGGAGGGACTGGCCAACGTTGGAGGGTACGTTAGGGCGGCGGAGGTGCATCCATCCATGGGAGGTGGGAGCAGGCGGAGCCGACGGGGTGGTTATGTTTGGGTGGCTGGAGGAAGAAACAAGAGATAGAGGATAGACGACAGATGTTGGATGTCATCCAACGGCTAGTAGACAAAATCGTTTGTTGACTAGCTAGTAAGTTGACACTACCTTGGATAGGCTATTTCCTCGTGGGCCCCAAATATCAGAATCCAAATCTGTCACGGTCATGCAACCTTTCGTATGAAAATTTACAGCCCATTCGATGTGCTAGTTCAAAATAAGTTTGTGGGTTCTAGTGGGGGCTAATCACTTCGCTTCTATTATGCACAGTGAGCTCAAGCAGCCGACAAGAGTGATCTTATTTCCCTTGGTTGGGATTTCTTACAATATTTCACTCTAAATTAAACGATGGCAAGCCATTTGCCTTGTTTCAAAGAAAATATGGTAGTCATAGCCGAGTTGAAAAGGGCAAGAACATCCAACTCCAGCTTACAAACTGTCAAAAGCACGAGGGTTAATTGTTCATCAGGTTTAGACAAAGCCCAGGTTGGAAAGGGCAACAACATCTAACTCAAGCACTGTTTTCGGCAGTCACAATCAAATGGATCGGTCAGGTCCATAGAATGAACATCGTGGGTCGTAAAATTTACTGGATTATGACTACAATATGTTGTAAATAGAAGCCCGGCAAGATTAGAAGCTATTTTGCCCACCTGAAGCTCCTTTTTTTGCTCTTCGACATACCCATCCGTCAAAACTATGCTGCTGATAAACTTAAGCCTGATGGACAGTAGTAACCTCGCATTCAGCAGGAAGAATGTGACAAATCTAGTTGAACGGTTGGCTACATATCATTGTACCGTTATTGTCTTCAATCGAATGTCATGAGAAGTGAGAAAATCCCGGTGCTTACGAATCCACCGATTGGTTATAACTTTCTTACCCTGTCCTGTTGCCTAAATATACATGAAGATTGAAAATAGTTAAGGTCTAAAAAATGAGTGTCGAAAGAGCAACAGCTGAACGGTTGATTATAGTACACTATATGCGGACTTCCAATGTGCGTGAAATTATCACCTTTATATACAACTTCTCCAAACATGGAAAGCATTGCAGCAAGCCAATAATCTTGTTCAGATCCAAACTATTCATTTGGATATATAAGATCTTGACAGAATCCAGCACCATTGATAGGCCATCCATGGAGAGACTCTTCATTGAGCATAGAACATAATATTAGTACAAAATGTGTACTCCAAGATGATATATAACTTATGCGCAAAAATTTAAAATGCAGCGTATGGTTACAAGTGTAGATGATAATATAAAGTACCTGAAGAACTGTGGAGCCAAACACCATATTGAAATGAGCACAGAGATCATGTATTACACCCAAGGTCTCCAGTTTAGGCGCAGAGAGGACGGTTATTTGCGACGGTGAATAACTAGAATCAAGGATCAACCTTTTAAGTGAAGGGGCATCTTAGATGATGAGCTGCCTTCCGTCAAAAGAAATTCCAATTCTTACAATTTTAGGCGACTTTATTTGGAGACTATCGATTCTAACTGTGAAAACAAGCACCAAGCACTCCAGGGTAGGGCAACTGGAGTGGATGATGTTGTGCAATGAGGCCTCCGATATACGAACCCGCACAAGTGAAAGTTTCTTGAGAAATGGGAGTCGAAGGTTTAGTAACAGATTGTCTGGTAGGTAGCATAGCGCAAAGGTGGCGGTGTGGAGAGAGGAGGAAAACCGCGAGATGGACATCGGTGCTGAGGGCACAAGTACATGGCATTCGGTATCTGGTAGGTGATTTCCAGAGGAATAGTAGAACTCAAGCAACCGTAGTTCTGTGAATTCAGGGGATTTCAGCTAGCGTCCACCGTGCACGGCATGGTATGCTTGCTCAGGTAGCATGACAGGATGTAGAGGCTTTGAACGGAGCCCTGGTGGGAGGATATGATGGCTCTGGGTATTTCAATTTCATTGAAGAGAGATAGCTGACGATAGTCGAGATTAAGGGGCGCCATAGAGGGCCCCATCAAATTCAGAGGACTTGGGTGCGGCAGCAATCCTTGGTGGGGAGAAGCGAGATGATCTTCCCAAGGATGGCGTCTGGGAGATTGCTGATGCGGTCCACCCGAGATTCTACTGGTTCCTGGGATCCGGTGGGGGCGCGGGCGCCGCTTATCCCCGCGCTGCCAGGTGCGGGATCTACAACAGGCGTCGCCGCTGGCGGGAGCCTCATCTTCTTGGCGCTAGGGTCAACCGACTCCATTTTCCAGGAGGGCGTCGCGTCGCGCTCACGGATTTGAGCAAAGTAATGAATGACTTGCCTAGTTGTAGTGCGAGTGAAGAAGAAGGGGAGCTGGGGTTTTTCTGTAGTAGTGAGGAAGAAGGGGAGCTGGGGTTTTCTGTAGGAGTGAGGTGAGGAATTTGGGTGTACGAGTGGAGGGACGCGAGCTGACGTGAGGTGGGTGGGAGTGAGGAGGAAGAAGAGCACCCAGGTTTTTTGGGGGCCGGTGTGTTGGGTGTGGGTAGCGCCTCTCATTAAGTAAATATATGGGCTTTTGAATTGATTTTATTATTTACTAGGGTGGATGGGCTGTTTTTTCTTGGGTCGAGCGAAACAATTACTACTAGTACAGTGGAGACACTCTACAACTACGCAAGAAAACAACTACTACTAGTACAATGGATATTACTACCGCTTTTGGCTCCTCCTAGGTCATCGAAACGTCTCCCTCTAATGAATGCCATTATACTTTTGTTCACCGACATGCGGGCCATGCAGCACGCGGGCCCAAATGCCGTCCACCAAATTAGAAGGCAGTATGCAAGCGGAGAGTCACCCCGGTCATAGCGCGGCAGAAACGAGCCGTTGTATCACAAAACCCCACCTCCCGTAGTCTAAGTTTGACGAACGAAGCAACCGTCATTTCACTCTTCGCTGAATCCCCTTCTCCCTCACCGTCTTCAAGAAAGCCAACACTCGCATCTACCACTATTCTTCTCCCCCAACAAAGGGAAGGTAGGCGGATCCGTGATGTTGGTATATTTTCGTTCAGAGAAAAAAAAGAACTTTTGCAAAGCAGTAACCGATTCTCACTCTCTTTTTTGTTTCATTGTCATTGCGATTGTGTTTTCATTTCAGTGGTCTCCTAGTACTCGTCAGTTTCATGATGGACCAAGGAGAACCAGGCAAAGATCTGCGGATATTGGAGCAGACGCGGGAGGCCGATCCCCACGAGACAGAGAGCTCCAAGAAGATGGAGGCAGCCACCAACCCAACCCTAGATATGCTCACGGCCACTACTGAGATGGCCAACGCCCCGTATGAAGATACAACCCCCGTGGCACTACAGGAGTAGCTTTATCCTT